>NC_090871.1:59558800-59566300 GCF_036669935.1 Montipora foliosa
AGTTATCCAGTGGACAGTGATTTATCCAGTGGATAGCATTACTCACCCTTTGAACAACTGGAGCCTGATGTTAAAGTAAAATCTAAAAGTGTCATTTTTACAGGTCAGTTTGCAATGTACATCAAGGAAACTATTACAGTTGGAATAATGATGACCCAGTGCCGTGGGTGACAAGTCACCATCCTTTGAAAGATGGGAAGTAGCATCACTGCTGGGGGGATGTAAGCTTAACCCATTGATACCTTAAAAGCCCTAGAACGCCGCCATTTCACAAGTAAAATCGTATGGCATTAGTGTTAAGTCTCACTACCAGGGGTCAATGGGTTAAGGGACAAAATATTTCCAATTATTATTCCACTATTATGCCAGTTTACCATATTTGGTCAAGAGAATGCACAAAATATGAGCTGGTAATACACTGTAGTTTCCCGGTTTGACTGCCGGGTTTAGAACAGAGCAAATACGGACAGAACGGCAGTTTTTCAATGAAAGAAATTGTTTTCAATGCGATAAAAAGCCTGAGAATTTAGCTTGTCATCGCTTGTCTCTCGTCATTTCGTTTATACAATCAAATAAAGGACATTTGGTTGGCTTTCTGTGCTGTTTACATCGCAAGCACCTTGCAGGACAGATGCATTTTTTTCAGAAACACTCTTACCAGATGAAACTGAATCAAAATAACACCTTTTTGTAGTGAACATGATTTGTGATTATTTTTCACGAAACATTCCGCTTGTAAACCAATCAGGAGGATCTATTTTAATTGTGGTTTTCCCAACGGAATGATTCCGCCTTTCGACCAATCATGAAATTGTTTACAGAAATCATATCAACCACAGACAGAACAGTCCGCAAGTTAACCAATGAAAAGAGGTCTTTCTGATCAATTTCAATTAACACGTCATCTGTTGTTTATTTCAAGCACAGCTACAACTTACGAGAATACAGCTGGGGCCTTGATCGTCACGAACTTAAAATCGTACAATCGGGTTTTAAATTTGTCCAATTCCATGTATACCATCGAATTTTCTTCGATTATAGTTGTTTATTTCAAACTGCAATTCATCTCCTTTGCTTGCACATTTTCTCATTGATGTGTTCGCTGTGATGGTCCGAAAGAGTACTTCATTCGATTTCGCTAAACACATGCAGAGATTTCATCAAACGCATGAACCTTATTATGTTTGTAACCGCTGTTTGTTTTATGTTTTTGATTAAGTTGCAATGGCCAAAGAGCAAGAATATTTATGATGTAACATCTGCTTGGTCATTTCACGTCGTTGTCAAGACGACAACGGCAAAAAAAATTATCAAAAGAGTAAAACGCATGTGCTGGGTGTGCAGAACCTTAAACCTATTGTCTTGTGGCGTTCTCCTAGCTGCTATCGTCCTCCTTGCTTGTGCTCGCTAATACTCCAACAACAAAAACAGTAACTTGTGTAAAAATAGGGTTTTTTCCCTTAAATCTTCATCTTTCTGTCTTTAACCTGTAGCTAATGGTGTAACCTTTCAATGCAGCAGTCTCTCACTTCCAAGTCCAGTACGGCTCAAAGTTCTCAAGACAGTGTTGCACGATAAAACAACCAATGGTAAAACTCGATTTTTTTCGCACCTCTGTCAGTTTTGACAGAAGTTGCAAAGCAATACGTAATTGTCCAACGATTTCAAACTAAACTAAAAGGCTAATGCGTTCCCGGAGACCCAAGAAGTCGGGACGGGACAACGAAATAACGGGTGAACTTTTCGCCGGTCCCGATTGTGCCTGTGACGTCTTTGTTCCGTCCCACAGAAGAGGATATTTTCATGTAATGTGTAGTGTGCTTTCTAAGGGATTGTATATAATCTCTTTATATTTACAAATTCACTTAACCTTTCCAAACTACACCAAGAAAAAAATGAGCAAACTTCCGCCGACGGCTACGCGAACGTTGTTTAATTTTTTAGTAATTTCGCGATTACTTCAAGTCATTCCCCATGGAAAGTGTGTATCAACATTCCAGGAATAAAACTCGCATGGAGTGTGTGGCTGTTTGAAGTGAAAACTGAGAAGTAATCATCAGGTACTCGCGTCATCGACATAACCTCAAATTTGGTGATTAATTTCACATCCTTATCAGCACGAAAACAGCAAAGAAACGTACCAAAATATAAAACGCACGTGCGCAGTATTTTTTTTTGTTGAGCTTATTATTTCATGGCGTCCTCGTCGCCCTCCCAAATGGAGATTTTAGAAACAACGACGCCACATAACAGAAATCTCATTGTTTAAAAGAGGAAAGCGAATAGTGCTGCGCGCATTTTAGCTCATATTTCCGCGGTTCCCTGTATAACTATAGATGGTATTTTTCAATGCATAATAATTAACCATCATGAAATATTAGCTGTTATTACAGTTGAGCCCACGTTTCAGCGGTGTTAGTTTCAGAGCGCGCGGAAGCGAGGCTTTCGGGTCAACTTTCGATCAAGACACAGGTAAGAGTCTAGTAAGAGATTTGGCGTGCGAAATGCGCAAAAAATAATGAGTTCCTATCCAGAATTTATGTTTTTCTCAGAAGAAGAGAAACTACAGTTGTTGAATGGAAGCTGCCCTCGCCATCTGACAAAGCCTACCCTGAAAACGTGGCTTTCTTATCATGTAGGGACAGCAAAAGATGGTTCTGATTCGAGCGACGCAAGCAAACGCGAACTGATGCACAGGTAGGCGCAATTAAGATAAAATATCCTTATCCTTGGGTATTTGGTCTTTTGAAAGTTTAGTGTTCTGACATGAAAAACTCCTATTTTCTGCAGAGTTGTGAGTTACATTAAAAATGGATGGGAAAACAATTTCACTGAGAAATGGCAACACTTGGCATCAAATGTCATAAACACATTTTCCCCGCCAAACACGAACTCCCCAAACACTCGTCAACCCGAGTTTCCACAAGCAGCAAACTGGACTCCCATCCAGAAAGCTGGAGATACGTTTCCACCATTCACTATTGAAAACATGATGAATTACTTTATTACTAGAAAATCAGCTGATGACGAAGGAAATAAAGACTACAAGAATTTGAACAGTAAGGCATTTGGGCTTTTTAACCATGGCCATGTCCAACGAATTGAAATTGCGACAGAAGAAAACACAGATCAGATCTACATTAAGTGCGAATGCTTCCCAGAGATAAAAACGAATTTGACTTACAAGCTTCATGTGTCTATGATGAATTCAGGAGAGCAAGCTGGTGAGATCACCTATGCTTGTTGTAGTCCATGTCCAGCAGGGAAAGGTCCATATGCTTCTTGTAAACACCTTGCAGCTTTATGCTTTGCACTTGAAGAGTTTGTGAGATTAGGGCAGAGGAGGGAGTTCACCACCTGTACTGACAGGCTTCAGACATGGAACCAGCCACGAAAACGCAAACTTGACCCAAAGTCTGTCTATGAAATAGATTTCTGTAAAAAAGTGTATGGCAAAGAGAAGGCAGGAAACACAAAGATTCTTCACGACCCTAGATTGCTTGTATAGAGAGAGCCTAACACTGAGAAAGCAAACCAATGCCTGCTTGATAAAATCAAGGAGGCTAATTTAGAATGTAGTTTTTTCAACATTCTGTCACATGACAAGCATCTTACAAATGCATCTGTTGAGACCCAAACAACTTGTAGTAACATTATTTCACCACCCAAAGAACAACCAATTTCACTGGATGAAATTTATGAAAGAGCAAACAGAATCAAGAAAAAACTCTTTGTGGATTCACATGGAAGGGAAAGAATAAAGGAGGAAACAAAACAGCAAAGTGGATCTCAGGAATGGTTTGAGGCCAGGAAAATAAAAATAACTGCTTCAAAATGCAAGAGAGCAATTCAGAGACCCACAACTAGTCCCACTAAGGCTATGATAGAAATTCTTCACTTGAAAGAAAATTTTCAAAGCCAGCAAATGAAGCAAGGACTTGGAAGATGAAACTAAAATACTGAAGATGTACGAAGAGAAGCTAGGTTGCACAGTCAGTAAAGTAGGATTCATAATTTCTTCTACACACCCATTTCTTGGTGCATCACCAGATGGAGAGGTACTTGAAAAGTGTTTCGTAGAGGTGAAAAGGATCTTTCCTGGGACAATGACTTTGGAGGAGGCAGTGTGTAGGCGAGGGATTGATAAGAAATCTAGCAATGGTCTTATTGTTAACCAAAAGCATGCATACTTTTACCAAGTGCAGCAACAGCTATTCTGTTCAGGTTTAATTTCAAATATGAAGATCTGGTTTTGTCTGACCTGAAGGAAATTATTATCCTTAGCATTAAAAGATGCTCATCTTTTTCAATTCAGTGTATTCCGAAATTGCAAGTTTTTTATGACCAATTCATTGCTCTTGAGCTTGCATATCCTCGTGTGGCCCTGGGTCTCGTTTCCACGCCTTCTGGAACTAACACCGCTGAGACGTGAGCTCAACTGTAATAACAGCTATTCTCAACCTCGGATAATGCATTTCGCGTTCTCTGATTGGTTCACTCAATCTCGGCAAATGATAGCGCTAAGCTTTGCTAAGCTAAAATTTTATTCGCCGGAAAGCGAAATTTCTCTCTGAATAAAGCCAAAAAGAAAGAAAACTTTTTTGTGGAAAGTTCGGATCAATTCCGACGTTTAGAAGTATGCGAAAAGGCAAGAAATGTTTTTGTGGTGAGCCTACGTCTGTCTGACCTCAAGGTATTACACATTAGGGCCATTTATACCGGAGAAAATAAGACGCGTCTTAAATAGGACGCGAACTGTACCATTTATACGTTTGCGTCCTACATAAGATGCGAACATCTTGTATAAATGGTTCGCGCCTTATTTGGTTATTTATCATTATAAATCTAGCACGCCCTCGAAGAATAACTGTGAATTCACCGTTACCACCTTTATATTTTTCATCCGCAAAGTTCCGAATTGAAAACCCTTTCAATTCAATTCAATTAAAACAAAAAATAACTTACACCGGCGCTTGTCACGCAGTTATCAAGTTGTTCCGCGACTGCCAGTTCCCGGAAAAGGATGAGGAACTCTCTCCTCTACCAAAGTGCAAGTGTTTCTCTGTTTTGTCGGTGTAGCCTGACTGGGAAGCCATTTTGTTAGCCTGCGTGACTCGTCAACAAAATGACGATGTTGTTGTTGTCGTCACGACGCATGTGACATGCATGCGCACTTATAGTTCACGTCTTATTTAGGACGCCAAACCATTTATACGAGGAAGTTCACGTCTTAAGACGTGGACAAAATAAGAACCCCTGTTCTTAAATAAGACGCGTCTTATTTAAGTCGCATCTAAAATAAGACACGAACGCTGATTTTGTACCATTTATACGATTAGTTCGCGTCTTATTTAAGTCGCGTCTTAGATAAGACGCGTCTTATTTTCTCCGGTATAAATGGCCCTATTATCGCATCTTAATCACGTTTTTTCGATTTCACACGCAAATTTTTGGAGTTAAAGGAATTTAATAAAACAATTATTCTATTTGTGCTTATTGGATATGAGACTTTTTATAGCCAACGAGGCGCTACGCGTCTCATTCGCTATTTACATACCACTTATTAACCGAGAGTGAGGTAATCACAGGGATCTCAGACCGATACCTTGATGTATTGACCGAGCGATAGCGAACGGACGAGGTTAATAAGTTATTTATTTTCTGGCCTTTTTAGCGCTCAGTTTTGGCCTCTTCTTTGTCCTTTGGATAATAAAACTCGCTCTCGCTGTGGCTCTCTTCGTCGCTCATACTAAAGAAGTATCTGTATGCTAGTTTTTCTTTCAGTTATTGAAAATATAGTTGTACTTTGTCCATATTTTTTGTTGTTTTCGCCCACGCGCTCGTAGCTTTTACTCTCAACTCAAAAGAGCCGTCGAGCCCAGAAAAATTTTTCATGATGCCCGGTCATTACAAGAAAATCTTGTCACGAAATTAAGCGTGGTTTTCACTTGCGACACAAGCGCAAGTGCAAGCATAAAAAAAGAAGCGCTGCGAGTGGAATCTGGAAGGGGTCTTTTTCATAGCACGAACACCACAGCTTGCGTTACGTTCCGTTTTCATACAACGCAAGCATAACCGCAAACACAAGGAAAAGGAAAAATTGTGATTTTTTGCGCTTGTGCTCATGCTTGCGACAGGCCCCTTTTCACGGTGAAATAAGCGCTCTTGTGTTTGCGTCGCTAGTGAAAACCAGGCTTTACGGATAATGCAGAGTATCGAGAAAATATGTGCTAAACTTCGTGCTGCACATGCAGCACGATGAAACCAATGATATTCACTGTTTTGTGAAGTTGTTGCTGCTGTCATCGTCCTCATGTACCTGTACGTTCCCTATATTAGGGACCTTTAGATTCTAGGACGAGGACGAGAGAACGAGTACGTGTTTTGACTGGCAGAAAAATACTTTAAAAATACTTTAAAAAATTATAGCCTGTACGATTAATCTTACTCTTTGTTGGTAGTATAGGTTGCTCAGTTATTCTTATTGCTGTTACCTGGACCTTTTTGCTGATCAACAAATGCCGAAACTGCTACTGTGCTGTTGACTTGTTTTGACACGAAGACATTTTTACAAAAACTTGTACTGAAATGACGACGGTAACACGTTTTTCCTGCCAAAATGACGCTGGTTTGCGCTCACTCACTGTTGTTCTATGTTCTCGTCCTAGAATCTAAAGCTCTCTCTTCTCTTGGTGCAACGTCCACCAAAGTAGTCTAAACTAAACTAGAATCCTAACCAGGCTTCTCCAACTCGTCGACGTCATTAGTTTCCAGCAGCGAGATTTTCTTGCCAAAATGTTCCTCAATCTTTTTCATTATATTCATGGACCGCGGACCATCAATAAAATTGACTGCGATGCCATTCTTGCCAAACCGGCCTGTGCGGCCAATCCTGTGTAAGTAAGTCTCAAAATCAGGTTTGCCACTGGGCTCAATTGGCATGTCGTAATTCACCACAACCGTCACCTAAAATGACAGATATGAGAAACTCAGGCTAAGACATTACAATCACACAGATTCGTTTTCCCATCTTAATCCCAGGAGGTACAATTTCTATTAACTTTAACAAGAATGAACCGACAATTCCTCTTTCCGATTAGATATACATTTTCTTAGTTAGGAGATTAATCATGATTTATTAATATAAAGAAAAACACGACACTCCTGAGTTTTACAGACATGTTTCGACAGTTGCCTCTGCCAACTTCAGTGTGAAATGAACAATAAATTCCAGTGGAATATAAATACTACATAAATTACAATAATACTAGCAATAATTCAGACTATGAAAATAGTAATTCAAAATTAAACCGAAAGTTTTAAATTAGCATGTTTGACCTTTGCGTTAAGTGTTAGTTTGTCCCAAAATATGTGCAACGCCTCTTTGATTTTAAGAGCAAATCGCGAAGATGCCTGATCGATGATGGCAAAATAATTGTCACGGGAGCATGCAGAGCGACATGCCAACGAGCTCTTTAGATGCTTGAAAACGTGTGAGGC
>NC_090871.1:59571300-59573800 GCF_036669935.1 Montipora foliosa
TCTAGCTTTTCAGTGTTCTGCGATTTTTCGCAAAATTCGCCATTTTCGCAAAAATCGTTAAAATCGCCAAAAATCACAACTCGTGTGGGGGACTTGTCTGTTCTGCGATTTTTGCGATTTTTCGCAAAATTCCCAATTTTCGCAAAAGTCGATGGTTAAAATCGCAACTCATGTGGCGGAATTGACCTCTCAAGCTTTTCAGTGTTCTGGGATTTTTGCGATTTAACGCAAAATTCGCAATTTTCGCAAAAATCACAACTCTTGTGGGGAACTTGTGTTCTATAGCTTTTCAGTGTTCAGCGATTTTTGCGATTTTTCGCAAAATTTGCTATTCTCGCATTTGCGTTCAAACCTGGACATATCTCTAATTTTGAGCATTGAACGCATTAACAGACCAACACATCTGGGACCACGCCCCCGAAATCGAACACTGTGTGGGTATTTTAACGTCGCAGGGGAACATTGGGGAATTTAAGCAAAGACAACGGCTACGGATGTGAAAACGCCACAAAGCAAGAATATTATTGGTTAAAAATTTAGACATAATCGTGCTGCACGTGCAGCAACGAATTTCCGCGAATTTATTCGCCGCACTCCACAAAACAACGTGAAATTACCAAAATTTAGTTTTGGCGCCAACGTTAACATAGAGCAGTGACCCATTTATTTGCTATCTTTACTTTAAAATCGGTCGTAGCCATTCAGTTACAGGATAGTTCGCCCGTATTGTACAACGTGAACAAGGCAGAATAATCGCGAAATCCTTCCCATGGCGCAAAGTTATATTTTGGAATGACGTTTTAGTTGGCAATTAAAAGCCTCCGTTTTATCCGTCTCATCAAAGAGGACATTAACACATTACCGTTTGCAAACGACACTGCAAAGGCAGCACTTCCTATACAGTAATTGTGAAACCCCAAATGCTAGTAAGGCCGGAGTTGTACCCCCGATCTCCAGCATTGAAATTCAGAGCTCTTCCGACTAAGCCATCGGGGCGATGGCTCAGAAATGGGACGGGCCGGCAAATGATAAGCCCTGTTTCGTTTTTAAAACGACGAACTGGAGTATTTGTAACCACCTCTGAGGGTGGTTCACTTCGATCAGCCCGGCTGGTTGGACAGAACTGTCTCTCTCCATTCAACCGTATGGTTGATTGAACACCGTCTTTTTACGGGGATCCATTAGAATCAACCCACGCCTGACTGAAACGTTAATCAAATATGATGAAATCAATGTTGTTCAAGGAATTATAAAAGTCTCTTTGGATGAAAGAAATGGTTTTGGGTACAATCATTCTTAAAGCGTTGATCAATCTGTGTTAGCGTGACGCACTGTCCCTTTGCCTGACCTTCAAAACACTTACATGACAGAATACGATGCACTGTCCAATAGACACCACGCCATACATGTTTGAGAGGGCCTGGTGTTTGTCCTCTTGGTCACAGCACACTACATAGTACTGCTTGATGTTGTCCAAGCTCTCCTCCTCTCGACGTAGCCGGATAACGATGGGATCTGGCACTACTATATTGGCAAATTTCATAACTTCGTCATTGTACGTGGCTGAAAATAGCAGCATCTGGCAGTCTTTCGGAAGTTGCCTAGAATGAAAAAATAGGCACGCATTGCGTACGTGTGGTAATGCAGTAACACAGCGCTGTATAATTGTCAACTGACCCGCATTTTGTCTTCCAGGAGATTCCAGTTATCTTTGCGTCATATACAGCTCTAATATACTACATGATAATGTTTTGGTACCGTATATGATTATAGTGCCATGGTAGATGTCTTAGGTAAATAGCCCCCTGAGAAGACTGTGGTTACTAGTAAAATACTAAACCCAGAAAGATAGAAGAAAATAAAAGGGAATCGAGAAACATTGGCTTCGAGGCCGACATGTTGATTATTTTCAAGTTCCCTTACGACTTCTTTTTCACCACAAGTTTGAGCGTGCACTCTGAGCGTCTGACAGCTTTCTAAGACAAACGTTCACTGACGTTAAGTCCTGTCGGGCGGGGTTAGTATTCGGATGGGTGACCTCAAAATATAGGACTTGCAGTCAGAAACATAGGACCGAAAATTATATTTTAAACCTCAAAGATGTGAACTACGCAAGGTACAGATTTTGTTAGCCTTCTTTGTGCAAAACAAATATTGATGCAAAAGTAAGTAAATATTGATACACAGTTCTTAGGAAGAGAAGAAGTTTTCAGGAAGTGTCGATCGAGAATAAAATAATTTACCATCTGCAACAAAATTTGCAACATGAAAACAACTTAAATTTTGAACCCAGAATATAAAAAATTACTATCAGCGAAAAACATTTTGGGAGATTTTTGCTACGCTCAGTTTTTGTTCATACTTTTGCCTGCACAAGTAAATTGCAAAATCGAAAGTGACATCGAATTCAGCGGGCACCGTGATCAAGTTACCTCGCACGTTTATTCACGAAACAAAGGACACATCTGTGTCAAAATGATGGCAAGACACCGGGTTTTTG
>NC_090871.1:59583800-59586300 GCF_036669935.1 Montipora foliosa
AACCGCAAACCACGACAGGAGTCTCCAAGATCTCCTTCAAAGGTGCAAGGACCGTGGCATTGTCCTCAATCCTGACAAGATGAAGCTGAGGATGAGCGAAGTCAGCTTCATGGGACATCTCCTGATGAACAAGGGCCTGAAGCCTGATCCTGCCAAAGTAGAGGCAATCGCTAACATGCCTAAGCCACAAGACATCGAGGGCGTTCAGCGTCTCAATGGATTCGTCAATTACCTAGCCAAGTTCCTTCCAAAACTGTCTGATGTCATGGAACCCATTCGTCGCCTGCCTCGGAAGGATACTCCCTGGATACTACATGGAAATGCGTTCACACACGTGCAGCGGCTGGTAACAGAAGCGCCCGTTTTGTGTTACTACGACCCTTCACAGGACCTCACCATGTGTGATGCAAGCCAGAGTGGCCTTGGCGCAGCAATACTTCAGAACGGCAAGCCCACTGAGTACACAAGTCGTGCCCTCACTGATACAAAAACCCGGCATGCGCAAATAGAGAAGGAGATGCTGGCGATTGTTTTTGCTCTTGAGCGTTTCAACCAGTACACATTTGGTCGACACGTACACATCGAAAGTGACCACAAGCCCCTAGAAGCAATTCTACTGAAACCACTCGCTCGAGCACCTCGACGACTCCAGTTAATGATGGTGAGGTTACAGAAATACGATTTTACTGTGCACTATGAGCGTGGCAAAAACATGCATTTGGCTGACATGTTGTCACGGGCTTACCTGCCCTACAAACGCAAAGAAAAAGACGACTTCGAATCAGTCAACATGGTCCGATATAAGAGCAGTGACCCGGAAAGACCAGTCTCTGCGAGAGTTGTCAGAGACTATTCTCGTAGGGTGGCCTGAACATAAGGACGATACCCCAGCACTGATACACCCTTACTTCAGCATGCGCAATGAACTGACCGTACAAGATGGGCTGGTTTTCAAAGGAAATTCCGTCATAATACCTCGGAGCCTTTGCGCAGAGATGAAGATGAAGATTCACTCGTCCCACCTCAGAATGCATGTCTGCGGCGTGCACGTGAATGCATCTACTGGCCAGGCATGTCTGCAGAAATGAAACAGTACATCTCCGCATGTGAAACGTGTAGGGAACTCAACAGCATGACGCACCCCAAGGAGACACTGATGCCCCACAAAGTCCCATCCTGTCCTTGGGAGAAGATTGCCACGGATATCTTTACCCTCAATGGAAAGGATTATTTGGTCACAATAGACTACTGTAGCAATTTCTGGGAGGTGGACAGATTGCCAAACACCAAAGCCAGCACCACCACTCTGAAGCTGAAGAGTCACTGTGCCCGCTATGGCATACCAGACCAAGTGATCAGTGACAACGCGCCGCAATTTACTTATGACGAGTTTGCCAATTTCGCAAAAACATGGGATTTTGAGCATCTTACCTGTAGCCCTGGAAATAGCAAGGCCAATGGCAAGGCCGAGTCTGGGGTGAAGACAGCCAAGTGCATCCTGAAGAAATCAATAAGGGCTGGAACCGATCCATACCTCGTCGTACTCGACTACAGAAACACCCCCACACAAGGAATGACAACCAGCCCAGCACAACGCTTGATGAGCCGAAGAACCAAGACCCTCCTTCCTACAACTCAGAACCTACTACTGCCTAGGACTCTAAACCTCGAAAGTGAAAAGAAAGACCTGCGACAACGCCAGCAGGCTCAATCTAAATATTACAACCGGTCAGCAAGGGACCTACCCAGCCTCTCTGAAGGTGACGTTGTTAGAATGAAGCCATTTAAGCTTGGTGACAAGTCTTGGCGCAAGGCTTGACGAGCAATCGTACACTGTTGAGACAGACAATGGAGCAGTCTACCGCAGAAACCGACAGCATCTGCAAAGCACGTCTGAACCGCCAGCTGAACCCAGCAAAGCAGAGCCAGAACCGGATATAGCCAGCGCAGATGAAAAGGCGACTGCAACAACAGCGTTTACCCCCAACCAGGGTAGTGCCCCTCAAGAGCCACACCCTAAAGTGGCGACCGTCCCAGAACAGTATCGGGGGTCAGAGCGACTCAGGAAGAGCCCAGCATACCTCAAGGACTATGTCTGTGATTAGACTCATGACTTCAAATTTTTCATTGCTGTTATCATAATGATTAGTGTTTATCGCTTATTGATCATCTTGTGTTGAACTCACCAACCGATAGATTTGCTCTATGGACCCTTTGATTCCACACTGAAATGACACTGACATTCTTTTTCATTAATTTTTATCTTCCAAATGGGAGGATGTTACAATATACATGTGATTTCTATCAATGATCAACTAGACTAAGATCGAGTTACCTCCTCGTGTTAGACTGCACTGTATGCTAAGATATAGTGGATTAAACGGATCTTGAAACAAACATCAATCTGCATTTTTCGATATTTGTGTCTGTCATCCCAATGCCATACAAACAGCTGGAACCAAAGCAGATCTACCGTTTACACGAGAACGAAAAGAAGCGC
>NC_090871.1:59596300-59603800 GCF_036669935.1 Montipora foliosa
GCCATGGCTTGGAGACTGTGGGTTAGGTTGGTTATGCGTTGCATTATCAGGCGTCTGGGTGGGGAACCTTTCAAGGGAACTGTAAGGACCCAGATGAGGGACGGGAGATCATGCAGAAAAACGAGCCCTTTTGGAGACCATCGGAAAGGACAGTGCGGGTTCTCATTAAATGATGCGCAAGGAGCCTAGCCTGCATTTGGACAGAGTAAAGCATAATTCCGGTAAACTCCAGAACTTGGGTGGGGCAGGTTTTTCTCGGGGGAGGGGAAATACTCAACTCGATGAAGAACCCTAACCCCTAAACCCTAACCCTAACCCAGGCTCACCTGTTGCAAGGTCAAACTCAGACCTTTGTGCATCCTCTGCCCTGCAAGATTATACGCTCCAAACTGCAACTCAAGACCCTGGCCAGCTACTCTTCAGCTTCTCCTGTGGACCAAATCTCACCCAGACTTCACACACCAACAACTTATGGTCTCTCTTAAACCTCTGTGACAATGACAGCTCCTCCTCTGCCTCTCACAGCTTTAGTATTGGTGCTGCTACAACCGGCGGAACCACTGGCATTTTCAACTGGCTCTTCAAATTCTGGGTCGCTGGAATTCTAACACATACCAAGCTTACATCAGGACTCCAAAGGAAACAATATGTCAGGTTCCTCAGTCATTGGCCTCTTGCTCCTCCTGCTAACAACCCCCTGGAATCCTTGAGAGCACTTGAGTATCTCATTGAAACTTGGGGTTTTCTAACAATCAGTAAGGATCTATGACAGTTCCTTGGATAACTTTATTCATATTTTGTTGTATCATCCTGAACCTATAGTGTTTTCACCTATGAGTACAGCAATCATGTTGGCATCCCCCTGGAAGCCTGCTGTGTGTGTTTGCACTCCCCCCACCCTCAGTTCTCCTCGATACAATTGCCTTTAAGTCCCTTTTCAGCCACATGCCAGCCATCACATAGGTGATGGCACTATCCTAAGCTTAATGCCATGTTTCTTCTTTAAAACAAAAAGAAATAAAAGCCCATTCGGCACTTGAGGGCTTTCTGTGACATTCTCTTTCCTTGGGCTTTCTGCCCTCTCAAGTTCATGTAGTACTATTGCAAATGGCTATTTTGACAGAAATGTTTTGCACGAGGGTCCTATCCCCTCCAGTCAAATGTTTTGTGCTAGGGTCCTATCCCCTCCAGTCCAATTTTTTGTGCAAGGGTCCTATCCCCTCCATTCAAATGTCTAGTGCGAGGGTCCTATCCCCTTCAGTTAATTGTTTTGTGTGAGGGTCCTATCCCCTCCAGTCTCTATGTGATGCCCATTGGCTTTGGTTTTTTATGCTCATGTCGTACTTTCGACCCCTATCTCCACTCGTCGGTTCTCTCCTTTCACCTTTGGGGCAGGCAATGTTTGCTTTTCGCTATTGCAACTCCGTGGAGATGGGGTCATTTTTTCTCCCTGTCAAATTGGGCGCAAAACCGCTAAATGGGCTTCGCACAGGGCACTCCTCGTTTATCTCGGCGTTTTGGGCGGGGAATTGCTGCCTGCGCACCTCTTCAGCCCTGTGCTGAAGCCCCATTAGGGAGGGGGCATATTGTTACTTTGCTGGACTGGGTTAACTTGGCCCCAGGACATTATGCCAGCCACTATGCCCGCCTTGAGGCACCCCCTCAGCTAGTTGCCGAGGCCCCTCATCCGGTGGTTGGTCCATACCGGTGGTGGGTATTATCCACGCCTTGTCAGTACATTCCCTGCCCCTCGTTTACGCCCAAGTTGTGTGTATTGTCTTTTATTGCGCACCAAAGCATTAAAGAAAAGAACAAAGATTGTTAAAACGTTGCGGATGTTACGTAACGTCCGCGACATAACTTGTTTTCGTTATATCTACTTTTTAAAAACGTTCAGGGAGAAGTTTATATCACTTATGTATTAATTCCAGTGAGGGACTTTTTCTGATACAAGTGTTTGAAGTCCCTTATATTTTCCATGTTTGATACAGCAAGTTAAAAAATTTTCTTGCCTCTTGTTCACTGTAAGAAAATAGATACTTACTTTGGGGACCCCCCTGAATACATGGTTGTCATGAGGGAGTAGAAATTTATTTTTCTGAGTACTTTAACTTGTCCACAATGTAGAACAGGGTATAACTTCATGTGCAACCTCTTTTCAAAAATCTGGATTTTGACAGCACTCATGTGGAATTGCCCTATGATATTTTCCACACAAACAGAAGGAACGCCTGATAGTAGTGATAAAGCAGCTGCTTACCATCCTCACAAACATAAAAGCCAAAGAGATTGACTGTTTTGAAACACTTATTTTCCTGAACATTGAAGATCAGTTGAAGAAAATCTCACCATTTTGTGAGAGGCTGTAAGCAGTTTCCACAATTTTTTGGGCAATGAGCCCGGACATTAGAACCTGTGTAAAGGTTGTATATTACAAATACCCTGGGGTCGAGATTTTTTTTAAAATCCGGTCACAATTTTGTGACAAGATGTATGAAACTTTAGGTGCAAGTTACAGTCATAAATTAAATTGTATCATTTGTAATTATTTGTAATCATAAGGACAATAGGAGCCCACTGAAAATGGTCAACGATAGAGGGAATGGATCATGGTCCAACAATATTACAATTTTGCTCCATACCTCCAAATTGAAACAAAATTCATGACCAGAAACAAAAACAAAAAAAATTATGGCTTCATTCATTTTAGCAAAAGTTGTGGCAAAATGCCAACTGCTAACCCTTTTATTTCAATGGTGAAAGCTGGTCGCAAATTGGTACTCCTCCATATACCTTAATCACAAAGGGAAATAATTCAGTCACAAATGCAACTATATTGGTCGCAATTTCAAGTCCTGATTTACCATAAGCATGTAAATACATTGGACGTGCCTAATTATTAGCTTTATAAATTGTTTAAATTTCTGCACAATCCAGTGTAATTTATGCACAATCAACACAAGTTTACGCATAATGTGGCCAAAAATTTCGACACAATCTTTAATTTTTTTCCGCATCCTATCAGAAGCCCAGCTAGTAGCTTAATTATCTCCGAGCATTGAACAGAACAACTTTACTTTAAGGACCCCAACTGGCCGGAGGCAAACCAGTTGGCTATTTACAAATTAGTGCAGCCAACAAATTGAACGAGTGGTCAGAACATGTCTTGAACCCGGGATCTCCGGATCTCAAGGCAAGTGCCCTAACCACTGGGCTGCACTGCTTCCTAAGTTGTATGTGATTATTATTATTATTATTATTATTATTATTATTATTATTATTATTATTATTATTATTATTATTATTATTATCTCATGGCATTTACGCTCTGGTAGATGTTATACTGCATTTAAACCAAAAGAGCAATTAAGCTATAGCCAAGAGCCAAAGGTCCTTTTATTATTGCTTTGATAAACCACACAATGTTTTTGACGTTCATTTTTTAATAAAGACAATACATGTTTCGGATTAGACAACATCCATCGTCAGTTGTACAGTGAGACAATGTACAAGTGACAGTGGATGATGTCTCATCTGAAACACATATTGCCTTCATTAAAAAATGAACGTCAAAAACATTGTGTGGTTCATCAAAGCCATATCCTATTATTTTGTGCTGCTACAAAGTCTTATTATTATTATTATTATCATCATCATCATCATCATTATTATTATTAGTAGTAGTAGTAGTAGTAGTAGTAGTATGGCCATCATCATCATTGTAATAATTAATAACTATTAACAAATTCTCATGGCAAATACAAAAATTCTTTTGATTACATAAACATATCATGTGACAAATCCGATAGATAAATTTAGAAACACAGCAGGTTACTGCTTGTCACAAAATCATGAAAGTTCTCTCATTCTAGATGCTCTGCCAGGGTAAATTGCGACAAGTGACATGGCCTAAAAAGTACCGGTATTGACAGCACTTAAAGTGAAACTGCGACAAACGACATCCTTTCTTTAAATTTGCGACAGCACCGGTCACTGCAATGTGACACATTGTCAAAGCACCGACACAAGACCCTTTAAAATTCAGACAAGCGACAAAGACCCCCTCCCTTCCCCTGGCAGGGCCTTGTTCTAACTAAACTCTTCTCTCTCTCTGTTCAATATTAAATTTTGTAGCCAACAGGCAAAAGATAAGCCAAAATCAAAGATGTGTAATGTCTACCCACAGACGCGAGGATAAATCACTTCCCTGTTATTATTTTCCTTGTCAACATTACCATCAGCTTCATCATCAACATAAAAATATATACTCAAAGCTATGGAGTATCCCATGATTCTCAAGGTTCCCAGTATACAGGTCGTCTTACAAACCATGATACAATGCATGCCAAACCTTACCTGCGTAAAACTTTTTGTTGCATCCACTCTGCTAAGCATTGACAGAACAAATGCAACTGTCTTCCCTGTTCCAGACTGTGACTGAGCTATCATGTTGTTTGGGCTGACAATAGATAAAAATAGGAACCAGAATTTGGAACTCAAGCATAATTTAATCAACAAGAATCATCAACACTTACGTGTATCAAAATGTTATTTCCACCATTATGAACTTGAAGATGCAAAAATAGCAAGAGAAAGAGAATGGATAAGAATAATTATTACCTGTTATGCTATGGACCACAAGATCAGAATTGGACAAAACAGTCTGTGCTTAGGATGAAGCCACATGGCTTTTAACCCAATGAGTGAACAAATAATACATGTACATGTATGCAGCTACTGTGGGGGACAAAACTCCTTGGGAAAGTCAAGGAAATATAAAAAAAACAACACTGTTTTATGTAAATCAAGCAAGAAAGCCCTCTTTTGCCATAACTGGGGGAGGGGGGGATTCACCATTCCTCCCCCTTCCCCCTCCTACAATGTTGTTAAAAGGAAACAGTTAACAGAAGCTTGGGACATAGGATGCACAATATTCAACATTGTTTGTGGGGAGGGAAGGGGAGTGTCATGGATTTATCTTCATGGTGCAAAATGTCCCAAGAACTTTAACCTCAATTGTGGCTGCTTGATTCTTTATCCTACAGCCAAGTTGAGGTCAAACAAAATTCTGCATATCCTATGGGATTTAAGAATTTTACCTCCTTGAACAACATCAAATAGAAAAAATAATATACTTCAGGGCCTAAATTTACAGGCCACATGCTTTAAGTGAGCAAATGTGAGAATGATATACACATATGAAATGAAATGTTGCTAGAACCCATTGGGAACTAGGAAAGTCCGAGCCACAGATGGGATTCGAACCCCCAAACCCAGAGGGCGTGGCTTCGAATCCCATCTGGGACTCGGATTTTTCCGAGTTCCCAATGGGTTCTATCAACATTGCATTTCATATGTGCAAGTGCTTTAAACCCTCTAAAAAACAATGACACAACGCAAGCAAAGCTAAGAACTCACGGATCAGCAAGGAGCATGGGTACAGCTGTTTCCTGAATTTTGGAAGGTTTTTTGAAGCCCATGTCATATACACCACGGCACAACTGTTCTGACCTACAATTGTGGAAACATTTAAAGTAAAAAATGTAATGCATGTCAAACCAAGTTTTTTAACCCACTTTGTTAAGTCTGTTTAACCCATAGACCCCTAGGAGTGAGACTTGATAGATGTCTAATGCCAGACAATAATATTTTACATGTTGTTGGGTAAAAACGGGGAGGGTGGGGTTGGATATTAATTAACATTAACAAACTGTTTTAGGCCTAATTAGGCCAAATTGGTCCTAAAACGTTTTTGCTCCTAATTAATTGAGATTAAGATTAGGATTCAGATTGAGATTGAAATTAGGAGCAATAAGGTTTTAGGCCTAAAGTGATATTAATTTTGATCTCAAATTCAACCTTTGCTGGTTAGTATTCAATGTACGGTGAGGTCAGCACTTCACTACAATTGGCCCTACCCTTGCTAGTGCAATTAACCCTATCTACGATGACCCCACCAAATACATACGTAATAGCCCCGCAAATAGTTTTTACTTATCAGCTGTCACTGAAGAATATGTGGCTCAGTTATTCTCAAATCTAAATGAAAGAAAGGCTTCATTGGATATTCCTAACAAGTTAATAAAACGTGCTAGCCATGAATTATCTAAACCTTTCTCATATATTTACAATCAGTCAATCGTACAAGGTATTGTGCCTAATGTCTTAAAGTTTCAAGAGTAACTCCAATATTCAAATCTGGGGATGCAACAGATCCTGCAAATTACAGACCCATAGCAGTTTTATCACCATTTAGTAAAATCCTAGAAAAAATTGTCAATGATCAGCTTATCTCATTTATAGATAAATACAATATCTTGTTCAAATACCAGTTTGGGTTTAGAAAAGACCATTCTACTGAGCTTGCTATTTTAGAAATAACTGACATCCTTAGAACCTCAATTGACAACAATCTCATTACATGCGGGGTCTTTCTAGATTTTTCCAAAGCCTTCGATACTGTCAACCATGAGAGACTGCTAAGGAAATTACATAAATATGGAGTACATGGAAAAACTCTAGATTGGTTCACAAGTTACCTTACTAAAAGAACTGAATATGTGTACTAGGTAATGTTGAATCTGAATTTCTCCAGATTGTTTGTGGAGTTCCTCAGGGATCAACCCTTGGACCACTATTATTTCTTCTGTACATAAATGATCTTGCTAACTCTTCAGACATGCTTTCCTTTCGACTTTTTGTTGATGATACTAATATCTTCTATGCTACTAAAACATCAAAAGATCTTGAGGCAGTTATGAACTCAGAACTTCAGAAAGTAATTAACTATTGCAATCTCAATAAGTTTTCTATTAACATGAGGAAAACAAACTTTATGATAATAACATCTCCACAGAAGCCAACTATATACAATATTAATATCTTAAACATTGAATGCAAAACTAGTATCAAATATCTAGGCATTTATTTAGATGAGCATTTGAATTAGAAAACTCAAATAGCACATGTACAAGGCAAACTGACTAAAAACCTTGGAATCCTAAACCAATTACAGAACTACCTGAATTTAAAGATGTTACGACAACTGTATTATACACTTATTTACCCTTATCTTAATTACGGCGCAATGTGTTGGGGCAACAATTATCACACTAATAAATAAGATCTGTACTAAGCAAAATAAATGCATCCGTAGTATTTTTTTGCAAACAAACAAGAGCCCTCTTTCCCATATTACCAAATCCTTGAAGTTTTAAAATTTGAAAATATTGTTAAATTCAAAATCTGCTCACTGGCATTTAAATTATACAACAATCCATCAACTGTTTCAGCAATCTTCCATAACTTTTTAACGCCTACAGCAACTGTCCACTCCTATAACACCAGAAATTCTGCTAAGCTTAATTTTTACTAACCACAAGTTAGAACTAACATAGGCAAATTTACTTTTAAGTACTCTGCTTCTGTCATGTGGGAAACTGTCCCCTTGGCAATAAAAAAAGCAAAAACATGTAATAAGTTTAAGAAACTTTATAAGGC
>NC_090871.1:59608800-59623800 GCF_036669935.1 Montipora foliosa
CAAGGTGACATAGATTTAACAATCAAAAACAAATAAAGAACTATAGGTGACATATCGATAAAAATGCATCGTATTGGGAAAATGTCAACTCACAACTACTCAATTGTAGTAATTAATGCGGTGTTTCGATCTAGATTCCCGCCGTTTATTAAGACCATGAGGATTAAGGGTAAATAATTGCGCAGTCCAATAGGCCTCCCTAGTGAGTAACAATTGTTCAAGATGTAAAGAATTTTCAAAAGACCTAATTTGTTCGATAATGATGAAATTGATTTGTGAAATTTCATGTTCAGAGTTATTATAGTGGATAGCCAATTCACAAGTTCTTTTGTTCTTCAGCATGTTCGACTTGTGGTTACGGAATCTTACTTTAAATTCAGTCGAGGTGGAGCCCACATATTGCAGGTTGCATTTGGCACATGTGGCCAAATAAATAACATTTTGCGATGAACAAGAAAGTTTTTGTTGAATGGAATAATGACGACCAGTAGCTGAACTTTGAAATTTTGAAGCTTGAATTAAATAATTTTAACAAAGATCGCATTTCTTATTGCATTTTGAACAACCCCCATTTTCTTCTCTTTGATTTCTACAAGAGGTTACCTGAAATTTGGATGGCGCTAACATCTCCTTAAGATTTTTTGTTCTACGATAAGCGGGAAAAATTGACTTGGACGGAAAAACTTCTTTGACTTCTGGTGAAGATTGCAATAGATGAATTAAAAATGATTTTTAATGACTTTTTGGATATCTGGCAAAATTGGATTGTAGTCAAGCACCAGTGGAAAAACTTTCTTATCTGGTTTTACCTTTTTGCTCAAAAGTTCAGATCTTGATATACTGAGAGCTTTGTCGAACTGTTTATCGACAAGCTCCGCCGGATAATTTTGAGATTTCAAATATCCTTTGTATTCCTTACACCTATTTTGAAGAAAGTCATTGGTAGAACAATTGCGTTTGATTCTTAAAGCTACCCCAAAGGGGACTGCTCTTTTGCAATGTGAGGGATGTGAACTCTGTTGCTGTTTTTGTGATTTGCACTCATTGTAAATAGTTTTTTTAGTTTTTAATTTTTAACCTGAAGAAGGCCGAACGGCCGAAACGTCGCATTAAACTTCGTCCAGAACCAAGTCATGCCAGAGTGCTCAAACTAGCGAGTGCTCAAACTAGCGAGCAAATCTTCAATCTGGGACACTCTAACTTTTAAGAGACAAGGAAAATTGTCTTTATTAGTCCTGCAATCAGTGACACATTGTTGGTACAGTGATGGAATTAATCGAGCATCCCTCCCTCTCCCACCTTTCAATGTTGATTAGAAACTAAATGCACTAAACAGTTAGTTTGGGTGCATTGCACTATCCAACATTGCACGGGGGAGAGGGGGTGGGTGTTCCAATGACTTATGACCGTGATTGGGGGTTGGGGGTTGCCTTCAGAGTGACAGGAAGCTTAAAGATGATCATTCCATGAGGTGCTTCATGCTGCATGTTCAACCCAACTCATTGACCTGTTAGGTGGGGCAGGGGTTATCGCTTCTGGTTTGTAAAATCTTAGACGACATTGATGACATGAACAAAAATAATACTCCTTTATTTCTTTAACCCTTTTGACCCCTACACTGGCCTAAACCAGGCCAGACTTAAATGTAGTACTTTACTCTAATGCCAGATGATTTTACTCATTAATGGGGAAACCCATAGGACATCAAGTTTCTGAGGGGACTTTGATTTTGTAAATCCTTTGGTCTCTGGCCTTACGAGCCAGAAGGTCCATCACGCCAGCTCTTATTTCCAGTTTCTTTAGCATGAAGCGACTAGAGTATTTCTACTCCCCCTTGGATGGGATGCTAGTCCATCGCAGGGCTATCCCCTGCATTTCGCCAGTACCCATTTACACACCTGGGTGGAGAGAGGCACCGTGAGAGTAAGGTGTCTTTGCCCAAGAACACAACACAATGTCAGGGGCCAGGACCCGAACCCACTCAATCCGGAGTAGAGCACCCTAACCATAAGGCCACGGTGCCACCCGTTAACACTTTAAGCCTTCGTCAGTTAGCATTGGGACTGAATGGGTTTTGAAAAAAAAAAAATCACAACACAAACCATCATTTTCCTTCTTGGGGTCAGGCTTTTCTTCAGTAGGTGCAGCAGCAGTGTTGCTTATTTTCAACTGATTCACCTGTAAATAATGAAATTATGTACGGCAAGGTTTTTATTTATTTGAGGACTTTTGATTGAAGGATGGGACAGTATGATATTGATAATTGTGAACATCTAGGATCTGCTTTCAATTATTCTTGTTTTTATATTTATGTACATTAATTTCAGAGCTCCAAAAGATTGTGCTCTATCCTGTTCTCAGCTGAATCAAAAGTTCACAGCAACAATAATTATAACGAATAGTAGTGCAATGTCAATCATGCATATTTTCTCTATTGACATCACTGTACTTGGGCGAATGGCTTGTTTGTTTCTTTTTAACTAAAATTTAAAAGGATGCTTGGGTCAATCTTCATGTTTTACTCTAACCTCCTTGTTTTCAGCCCTGACCCCAGTTGTTCAAAAGGTGGACAACGCTATCCAACAGATAAATCACTACCCACTGGATAGCACAATTGGTTTCACTATGACTTATCCACTATTAGGCAAGATTATCGCTGACGTCACCTATTGTCATTACTGTGCCAACCAGAGCCTCGTTGGCTGTCAAAACAAAGGGTCTTTTTTTCCTGTGGTTGGCAAATTTGAATAACAAAAGCAATGTTTGTAACCAGATATCTTCCCTAAAGAGTTATTTATCTGGCCCCAATTGTTCAAACAATGGATAGCAGGGATGTCAATAAGTTTTTAAGCAGCCGTTTCATTAAAGGTGTCTCCCGTAGCATTTATTAATATGGAGCTTTAGCAACGACAACGGCGACGGCAACGAGAACGTCACAAATTTGCATATTTAGCAGGGAAAAACAATAGTTTTGCACGCCCTGCACGTTTTTCAATTTTGTCCATTTCTTTGCTGTCGTCAGCAAAACAGCAAGGTGAAATAGCCAAATTTGAGGTTTTATGGAGGGCGTCAGCACTTGAGAATAAATTTTCATTTTCTCCCCTAAATTAAGCGCCGCTCATAACGGTTTCATTCCTGACGTACTGCTACAACTTTGTCATATTAAAAAGCTTGGAATAGTCTCGAAGTGATCGCAATAACGCGAATTTATGTTTTTAGATGACGTTCTCGTTACCGTTCCCGTCGTCGTTGCTAAAGCTCCAAAATTATGTGGCCAGCGGCCACGTAAACGAAGGTCCTAGTGGGATTTGGGGGCATGCTTCCCCAGAAATTTTTTGAAAAAGAGACCCCTGGAAGTGCTTTTTCCTGTATTCTGATGCATGAAAAGGAAATTCTATTCAGTGATAATAACCCTCACTTCTCATATTAATTAACTTTAAATACATACTTTTCATACACCTCACTTCACAAAGATTAAATGAATAAAGTTAATGTTAATTAAAAAAAAACGTGGATGTTTTTTTTAACTGTTCAGTTATCTTCTGAACACTATAGTTTACCAATAATATTCACGTCATTCGAAAGAAATTCATTCATTTAAAAGGAACTACATCATTCTTGGAATGGTGTAAAACCTGTTGCCAGTTCGGACATGTTTTTTTCCTGAATGTGACCCATCAACATTTCAACAGAATAGAACACAGTTTTGTTTCACAGCACTTCTACAATCTGTTAATCACAGTTTGTTTTCAACGACTTGCTTGAAAAAAACCTGGAATGAAAATGTGCTATAAAGTTTTAAATAAATTTTAGTCATCTTCATCCTCACTGTCAGCCCTCAAATGAGCACATGTTTTTAGGACTTACTTTGTTGCTGTGTAAAAATCTCGTCTTCGAGATCTTCACCTTCTTCATTTAGCAAATCCACTTCGTTAGTCAGGGTAAGAATTGTCTCTCAGAAAAGGTAGAAGCCGCGCACAACCTTGTCACCAGGGCCATCTCTGCTTTCAAAATGGCGGGCGTATGTAAACGGCTTCCAATAACTCGGTCGATTCACAGGGATTAAACGTTTATGAATTATCTCAAGGCAAGACACCAAGACACAAAGACAATTATATTTGTTTCAGCAGGTAATCTTTTAAAATTCATTTCGCTTTGTACCTGCAACAATGAACATCTTCAACCGTAACATGAAGTCAGCTCGGCCGTAACAGGTGTTACGAGTTACGGCCTCTATTAACATCCCTGGATAGCGCTATCACCCGATAAATCACTATCCAGTGCATAAGTCATAGCGAAACCAATTGCACTATCCACTGGATTGGGATTCATCCGGAAAAGATGGGCCTGTTAGGAAACATGTCAAGTATAATTATTTTTAATGACTCTTTGAGCATGATAAAATGAACCAAAGTTGAAAAGTCTGTTCGTGCAATCGTCCCTTGATCTTTTATCAGTACCACAGGAAATTCAGCTCTTTGTTTAGCGAAAGAAAACTAAATTGAAATCATTACCTGGGATTATTAAAGTTTGGCATCGCAGAGCGACTGCAGAATACCCAGCCCACTTTGAACGGCACAAATCTCTTGCTCCTGCGGTCCCGCAGAGACCAAACAAAATTATGCAATTAGGTTAGGGAAACGACTGCTACCGCAGTGCCGTAGTCGATGAAAAATGAAGTCTGAGTTAGTTCAGACTGCTACTGCTGTGCCGTAGTCGATGACACGTGAAGTCTGAGAATTTGCAACACGACTGATTATCATTTCAACGACTGACGTCTACGGGGCTGTAGGACTGCGGACGCAGCATTACAACACGACTGAGGCACTCCAGGAGCAGGTTTTTTAAGTTAGCTACTTTGTGGGCCGGGTATAATTTCTGCAATCTAGCCGGCATCGCTTTTGCAAAAAAACCTCTAAGAAGAACAAACAAAGCACTACAGTCCCAAAGGACGTACTATTGTTATCGCTATTGTCTTCTTGAGACAAAGGACCGTATGCATAATGAAGTAGGGACCTGTGCGGGATCCTCGGCTTAACTGCAGAATACCCCGCCACTCGAACTATATTCCACGTAGCCGGCTACCCGGTACGCGGTACCCAGAAATAGGAATGCACGATACTGTAGAATACCCCGCCACTTGGACTAATTTCCAAATGAACTAAATTTCAAAATGGCGCCGCGATGTTATATGTCCTGGCTACGCGGTACGCGGTACGCCGTGACATTCCTCGTTCTTAAAGCGTCAAAGCCTAAGTAATTCCACAGACACTGTGGACTCGGAAGAAAGTTACATAAACAAATGATTTCAAAATGGCGCAGCAATGTTATTTGTGCTGGCTACAAGGTACGCGGCACGCTGTGATAGCACTCGTTTACTGAGTAAGTCTAAGCGCTCGTTTCAGTATTAGGCCTATAGATACTCTTTTAAAATTTTAGCTTTCATTTTACCCTAAGCGTTCGTTTCAGAAATTAGGCCTAAGAACTCTTTACAAATTTAAGATTTCATTTCACGGTTCGCGCTTGAACTTCGCTTTTTAACACGATCGTGTGATGAATATAGCACTCGTTTACTGATTAAGCCTAAGCACTCGTTTCAGTGATTGGGCCTAAGCACTCGTTTAAAATTTTACCTTTCATTTTACGGTTCGGTTAACTACTTTTTTTACGGAGACCGTGTGAAGAATATAGCACTCGTTTACTGATTAAGCCTAAGCACTCGTTTGAAATTTTAGCTTTCATTTTACGGTTCAGTTAGGGTTAGGGTACACTAGAATTTTAATTTTCCACGTACCGCGTACCGCGTAGCCAGCTACTTAAGATACTTTGCCATCTTGACTTTAACTCTTTCCGCGTACCGCGTACCGCGTAGCCAGCTTGTAAAGATACTTCGCCATGTTGACTTTAATTCTTTCCGCGTACCGCGTACAGCGTAGCCAGCTTGTAAAGATACTTCGCAATCTTGACTTTAATTCTTTCCGCGTACCGCGTACAGCGTAGCCAGCTTGTAGAGATACTAGATGTGGCGGGGTATTCTGCAGTTACTTCCGGATCCTCTTTCGCAGCATTTCGGCCCATTTCTGATCAAAACCTTCACTTACTTGTCCAGATATTTGACGTTCTTGTTCGTCAACTTCGGCCGCCCAGTCTTTGTCAGCCATCTTTGAGTATAAAGGACCAGTAGTTTAAAAAAACAACGAGAATTATAAATAAATTCTACTTGTTCGGCAAGGATCTCACGTATACGGCTGTTTCGGGAAAGGTTGTCCAAAAGAAGCATAAAAGCGTACGCGATAATGCCGAAAGGCATTATGGTAAGCCGTCCGTTCGAGGCAACGAAGATATGACAGCAATGACAGTAGACAGTGAATAATTCACACATAATAGCTACTCTGTGCCTTAAGGTGATTCCCTGGTTTTGCACTGCGCATCTCCTACTGCGCATAACATTGCGACATCCAAGATGGCGGACGCAAAAAGGGCTCGCTTGTCCCATGACAAAAAAGGGCGCTTTCGAAGTAGCAAGGAGGTTGAACGAAGGATAAATTTAGCGAAAAGTTCGATAGACAAATCGCCTAGCCGTGACGAGGCCTTATGTGTTCAGAATGGTAGTAAAATAAGCGGTAGACGTGTTGTCGAGCTCGAGTTGCTCGCAGAGGCCCCCAGGGTGCATTCCGCATAGACCCCACGCCGAAGGTACGCCGAGGGCTTTTAAAATGTACGCCGAATAGGCCACAAGTCTACGCCATTGGTAGCACACTACGCCAAATATTGCCTTTATCACTCGCTTCAGTACGCCGACATTTTGTTGATCGCACGCCGGTACGCCGCAAAATTTTAAAACCCACGCCGAAGATCTTCGGCGTACCCTAAACTAAATGCACCCTGGAGAGGCCCTCGATGGTGGATGTAAAGTTTGTGCCAAGCCACTTCAATTATCCAACGTTTTTACATTACCTGCTGCAATCCAGATTGTGGGGAAATAAATGTTTGCCAAACGAACAAAACTCATAGGGTGGCTGGAACAATGCGTGGACGACCAATCTTCGACGTCAACACTAAACTCGCCGCAGGTTTGTTGCGTGACTTTGTAGCAGATCATGTTTTTTGACTAATAGTTTGCCCGACAGTTTATCTGATGATTCGCTACCCTAGGCATGCTACATGCAGGAATGGGACCAACACATGTCAATGCACTGTTATCTTCCCTTAATATCCCGACTCTTTGTGTGACCACACTGAAAGCAAGAGAACGTGAAATCAGCCCCGCCATAGAAAATATTGCAAACAAGTTCTGTGACCTAGAGATGGAGGAAGAAAAGATGGAGTGGGGGTGCATCCAAGATCAAGCAGTGCCAATCGGGGCGTCGTATGACATGGGGTGGCAGAAGAGAGGGAAGGGTCATAATAGTCTAACAGGTACTGAAAATAATTTACAAAGGTTGTTGACAGTAAGCGGAAATGCAGTTGAAAAATGGCTCCATTGTGACAGAACTAAAAATTATATACCTAAGTTGTATTGCTGGGGCTTTAAAAACAAACACAAAAAATCTGTAAATGGTAAATGAAATGATACTCCAGCCACTGAAAATAAGTGACTTATCTTTCCGCAATTACTTTTTCAAGGGAGGGATTGGTTGATGAGCAAAAAATACTGTACATTGACACTTGTATTGAGGTTTGCCAGTAAAGGAGCTTATAGGGTATCCCTGATAAGGATCCAATTACATGAAAATAAAATCTGCTTGGCCTTCAAAGCTTGTAAAGAATAATCCCAAAAGATGAACAGAAGACAAAAAAGTGGGACAGTACTGAAACATGTCAGCTTGATAAGATAATTTATTTGTTTATTTATTTATATTTCTATTTATTTATTTTTGAGCACTTTTATTATCTAGTTTGGGCAGTTGGTTTGCCGACACCATGTGTTGCTGGTTATGATTTACATGTATCATCTAGACGAGTGTCCAAAATTTACAGGAAACTACATCCAAACCTGAGTAACATACCTTTAAAGTAAGACCTTTTATGTATCAGGAGCTGGTTCTATGATTGGAATAAAAACTGGAAAAGTTATTGCATTTGCGACAAGATCAAAGAGGTGTGCAACTTGTGAAGCAGCGACCAGAGCTGGAAGAACAGCCAGGGCACATGACTGTAGATGTAACTGGGACGGGTCGTCTAAGGCCATGGAAGCAGATGTATGCACTGAACTTGTGAAGGCATGCAGAGAGTCTCACAAAGCTCAAGTGGCTATTCTTGTGGGAGATGATGATTCCTCCACCATCAAAAAAGTGAGAGAAAGTGTGAATCACAATGTGGACAAATGGTCAGACATTGTTCATGCAAAGAGAGCTTTTGGAAGCTCAATGTACAATCTACAGAAAACACATAAAAATTTGTCTGGTAAAGTGATTGATTATTTACAAAAATGCTTCAGCTATGCCATAACACAAAACAAAAATGACTCTGATGGGATCAGAAAAAGCCTAAAAGCAATAATTCCACACGCATTTGGGGATCATTCCACTTGCTCCACCTCTTGGTGTAAATATCTCCAAGACCCAGTCAATTACCATCACAGCACTTTACCACATGGTAAAGACCTCGAGGGGGACGATTTGAAGAAGGACCTGCAAGAAATCATAGAGGTTTACTGTCAGAATGCAGAAAAAGCTAGCTCCACTTGGATCCAGCCAAGCCAATGAAGCACTGAATAATACGATTGGCAGCAAAGCCCCAAAGGTCAGGCATTATGGTGGCAGTGAGAGCAATGACTATCGCGTGGCCTGTGCAGTGAGCCAAAAAAACATTGGCCATGCATATGTGACTCAGGTAAGTGCTGTGGACAAGTATGATTCACCAAGGTTTAATTTAGAAATTTCTGGTTTCTTAATTCTTTTTTTCAAAATTTGACTTTTGCAATCTATTTTAACATTGATGTTACTCAGTACCCATGTGTCTACTTTTTGTCTTATTGTGATAACCGACTTGTAAAAAGTGATAAAATTAGTTATCATATACCAAATCAATGAATAAATATTTTACATTTTTAAGTGTCTGGTTAAAAAGATTTAATTTGTATTGTACTGGCACTTTTGGCAGCATTTAACCTACTTAGAAAAGGCAGACATGGTACAGCAGGCAAGTAGCAATAAGGCATTCTTCTTTTTATACACAGGCCCTTCAGGAAATTCACCTTTCTCCTGGAACACATGGGCTTAAACACTCGAAAAGAATGGATGCTAAAATGTCACTTCAAAGAGCAAGGCAGCAAACAAAGAAATTCAAAATACAAAGAAGAGGGCACAAAGAGAAGAGGTAAATAAAAACATATGGCATTGAAACTAATGATTTAGGGCAAAGCTGAAAGCTTGATGTTACGGTTGAACTACAGTATCTGATCTGGAAAGTGTGTTCTGATGATGAATGTTCTCTGTAAATAAGAATTAATGAATTTTTCATGTAAATGTAGAATTTTAAAAATAATAAAATCATTGACAATCCACAGGTTGTCAAAAACAAAGCAGGCAGAAACCAGGGAAGGTTCTCAGTATCAGAGTGGCATGGGATATTTGCCAGAAACAGAAGCAGTTGAGATTCCATCACCCCCCAAACCCTGTGTGTCCAGTATGGTGCCCGAACAAGATTACATTAAGATAGTGTTTGATCTGGAGACATCATCCCGAGGTAATATCACTGATTCATTTCAAGACAATGATTGTTATATATATAATATAATATAGAATGAATATGATGTGAACTGCAGAGATACAAATGAAATTAATATGTGACCACTGTAGTTATGATTGCAATTTAAGCAATTGCAAATTAAGCCTAAGAAACTATTTTTAGCACTTAAATGGGATTCAAACCCATGGCCACTGCATTAGCGCTAGCAGCACATATGCATTTCATTGGTATTTCCACAGTTCGCATCATATTCATTTCATGTTTGATTCCTTTCATGAACTCACTAAATTGGCGTACTCCCAATGTATGGGTCTTCATACTGTACCTCAGTTGGTAGAGCACTGTAGTGCTAAGAAAGAGCAAGGTTTGAATCCCATAGGCACCAACACAAAGCTTAGACTACATTAACATGTAGTTTGTGTGAGCAATGAAAAATATAATGAAGTTCCTCATTTTTGACAGGTAATGATACCGAAATTCTGCAAATTGCAGCAACTGATGGGGCAGATGCATTTGAGGTTTACATCCTTCCAACCAGACCTATATCACCCAGTGCTTCATCAGTGAATAAGCTCACCTTTCACCATGGAATTCTCTTTTATAATTCTCGTCCAGTCCGAGCAGTTCCACTGGCTGAGGGATTATCTCAGATGATATCATGGCTAAGGCCTACGGCACCATGTCTGTTGACAGCTCACAATTGTAAATCTTTTGATGGGAAGCATCTCTTAAAAGCGCTGGAGTCCACTGGGGTAGATAAAGAACTTTCAGCCATTGTTTCTGGATTTTCCGACACTTTACCAGCCTTCAAAGAGCTCTTGCCTCAGCGCAAATCATACAGTCAAGAGAATTTAGTGAGAGACCTTCTACACTGCAGCTATGAAGCCCATAATGCAATTTCAGATGTCCAGGCCCTGTATCAACTTGTGAACAAGTTCCTCAATTCAAAGCTGCTGAGAAAACACAGCTTCTCCGTATCATGGGTCAAGGAGCATAATGTCTGCCTTGCCCAGAGAAATGTACTTCAGCGAACACTCCATCCTTTGCTCGACAAGAAGGTCATTTCCGCTGGAATGGCTACCAAAATTGCAGAGTCTGGGCTGGGATTCCAGCACTTGCAGTTGGCATTTCAGAGAGGGGGAGCAGATGGGCTGGAACTTGTGCTGAAAGAAAAGTTTAACGGAAAAGTACGTGTGACAGCTAATAGGAGGATTCTGTTCAACATTGTAAATTTTTTCACTGATTTGTAACTTGCAAAAAGATGTAACCACAGCTACAACTGGTACGAATATTAATATGCCGTTTATAACGTAAACGTAAACGTAATAACCAGACAGCAGCGATTAAAAGCTGTCACAAGCATTCGCTATTTAATATTCCTTTTTGTATACAAACGACTGAATGGTACAATAGAGGAAAAGACTGCCGTTGTACAAGATCGATGGAATGCATTTAAGCCAACGAACTGATTTCCAAGTTTCTGTATTTGATTAAGCCTCAAATGCTCTATTCACAGGAAGGACCTTTCTTTGCACATATAGAGTACAGCACTGTTGTGAGGATAATCTATTTTGGTCAAATAATGAGCAATAAAATTTCAGTTCATGGCTCTGGAAGCATACTGCGGATATTGAATACGAAACAAAACAGTGTGCTGAAAATATCAACTAAACTTTAAAATCAAATCAATGAAAGTATGACTCACCTTCATTTAAGTTCTATATTGGTCGCATGCGTCTCAATTCCCGACGAAACAGACCAAAAATGACACTTTTTCAATGTTTTTTCCACCTTCCAAACTCCTTCCAGGCGCATTCGAAAGACGCCATTGTTATATTCGCCCCAGTCCTCGCTCGGAATTACAAGAAAATGCCTGGAATGCGCGCGTTATCAGCAGCCGTAACACAATAACGAGCACGGTGACCCCCATTTTTTATTTCATAATTTCAATGATAACAGTATCCTCAATCACTGAGAAAAAAATTAGCAGAAATCTATGGCCACTTTTTTGGCAAATGAAATAAATACTGCAGAAGGAGACATATCAGACCCAACAGCGCATGTGCAAATCATGTTTCATTTAAAGGATAAAAAAATGCAGAGTATTTGAAGACATTTTTTCTGGGACGTAGATGAATAAACAATCAAAGAAAGTCAAACTCTATGTGATATAACACGCTGCATTAAAAAATAATCGAGCTTATTTGTTGCGCACGGAGATTACCAAACGTCACCTAAATAACCGTATTTGTCAGTATTGTGGCGTGAAAACAAGCACGGTGACCCCCTCTTTTTATTACGTTTTTAACATCTCCTTACCCTGTAACAACAGCATACCAAGTTTCATCGGAAATCTATGGCGGGTTCTATTACTAGGGAATCACCGGGCGAAAAATTTTGTTTAAGGCGCAGAGTAAGCTGAGGGTTAAGATTTTCCAGCGTCGGTTTTAAAGCGGGGTGTATAAAAGGCCCTATGACGGCCTCTAGGGACTTTAAAGGCCAAAAACCGAAAACACGTGGTTCACGTGGTGATGAAAGGCACGTCGAGATTTTTCCGTGAGTGAGAATAGTGAATAATTCACACTCACATAATAGCTACTCTGTGCCTTAATGGGGATAAGTTGTGGGCGAAAAAAATTTGCCCACTCCTGAGAGATACCTCGAGACCGACCAAAGTGGGAAGAAACCAGACAAAATGTAATAAGAGTTTAATCAAACGTAACAAAGCAAATATATCTTCCCAAAACTCAGAAAACTAAAACATTCGGTACGTAGTTCAAAAAAGGCGGATAGATTTACCCAAAAGCTTAAACGGTAATTATTTAAGTCATTATGAGAACGGAAGATGTCTGCGACACGCAAGGCTTCAGGTATGTCTGAGTACTTCGAGCAAGAAGATCGGCTGAATTGGTGAGGCCAAGGACTTTATCTGTTTGCGTGTACTTAACGAGCAGACTCGGTGGAACGCCAGCCAACATGTGTTGTGATGTCTTCTATAGAGGCACCAGACATGGAAAGAGTGATTGAGCAGCCGCTGTGGAAACTGTCCATCGGCAATTCCTAGGTGATCAAGATGAGTCTTGAGGCGGGTTGCGATAGAAGAACCGATGAAGGGGTTATTGGAGACGCGATTATGTTTGTCGGTAGATCTGAAGAGGTAACCATCGCGTAAATCTATCTGCATACACTTGCAAAGGTCGAAATAACGCAAGAGGTTGGCTACGGGGCACAAAAAGGTGTCGTGGCATTTCCTTAAGACGAAAGTTTTGAAGTCCTTACCACGTGGCGTTTTTCCAATAGTTTGTCTGAAGAGAAGGCCTTGTCCGTCCGGTAGCAGTACTTCTTTAGTCAGAGTTCTGCCGAGGTCTGAACCTCTATCTCCGGAGAAAAAGTCCGTGCAAAAGAAAGCTGCATCACGAGCGAAAATGTATCGTTGAATGGGAGTTAGACCACCGGAAGAGGGGGGAGGTTTGCTTGGGTGAGACAGGTGCTGCAGTTTGCTCTTTGGAAATAAACTGTGAATAACATTGAGGACGGAGGTGTCACTTGCTGGGTTCCCGAAGCAAAAAAGTTCATTCCAAGGCCCGTGCCTGCCTGTATCGTTGAAGATAGCTCTTAGTTTCCCAATGATACTATCGACGGTCCCGTCCGCCAGACGGGTGGGGCAGATACATTGGCTTTTAGAATGAGACCCAAACAGGGGGCATGGAGGAGTGTGGACCTTGGTTTCACCTTTTGTGTCTTTCCAAACAAGAAAACGAGTAATGTCAGTGGGTGTAGCAGATTGAAGGTTTTTAGGGGAGGGTAAGGAACCAAGAAAAGGGGGCCGAGAAGGATAAAGGGCGGGAAGGCATAAGCGTTCTCTGTGGAACTGATGGTTTGTGCAAAGCAGTTCGCACCGGAACAACGTGGGTTTGGAAATGGCGCAAAGAAACGAAGAGGTTTGCCATGCGAATCGCACTGGACATTTTTTGCGAGGGCAAATAAGTCCAAAGAATGAGGTCCGTATACTTGTTGGACGAACGTCCAAGCCGATGGGCGATTGGCTGGATTGTCGGAGGAGGGGACGAAAAAGGTTGAAAGGGCCAAATTGGAACGGAGGGAAAGTTGGAAAATAGATTTCATAACTTGAGAAAGAGCTGGATTCTTGGATACTTGTTTTTGCCATGTGGCAACAACGGCTTTGTTGTCGATGAAACCGTCAAGCCTTGAATTTGCCACAGAAGTGTCGAGGCTTTCGAGGGTGTAAAGTAAAGCTTTAGCCTCTCTGACTGCGATAGGGAGATCACGGGAACGTTCATCCCAGTAGCCACGATGAGGTTGATCTTCTTTACCGGGAATCCTGATTGAGCCTCCCCAACTGACATTAGCTGCATCTGAGAAGAGGGAGATAGAGGAATGCTTTTCTCCCTTCCAAGGCACAAATCCATTCCAGGTGTCTAGAAAGAGCCAATGAGAAATCTCGCTCCTTAGCGCACCGGAAACTGGAATGGGCTTACTTGAACGACTTGCTTTGGAGATCGCATTATACACAGCATTAGTGTAGAGTTTTGCTCCCGGGACGAGAAGGGAAAACGAGGTAGTTCTCCCAGCAAACTTTTGAAGGGTTTTCAGGGAAACTGCTTTCTGTCCTAAAAAGCTGTCTCGGAGAGGGGCGAACTTGAGGACTTTATCGGGGGGGGGGGGGGGGGGGTAAAGTAAAGCCTTGTTTATCAGACTCAGAGAAGTAACCCAAATATTTAACTTTGATTGAGGGAATAAGGGAACTTTTCTTGATATCGAGAAAATAACCGAGCTCTAAGAGAATAGAACAAGTTTTGAATGTAGCCATTTCTGATAACTGGAAATCGGAGAGTTGTGAGCGGGGTTGCTTGAGGGAGCGTAGCTGGCCCAGATGTTTATCATCGATGTAATTGGAGCAAGGGGCTCCAAGCGATCTGATATGGGAGGTGGCAGCCCATGCCAATGGAGTTGTAGATGTATGCGCTGGCTTTCCAGCCAAAAGGAAGGGTCCTGTACAAGAAGTAATAACCTTTCCATTCTAAGCCAAAAAGGGTTCTACTTTGTGAGTGAAGAGGAACGTGATCATAGCCGCTTTTATCGTCTAGGGCTGTTCGGAAATGGTTGAGTCCCACATACGGGGGTAGGTTAGTGATGTAGTCCAGGGAAAAGGGAGAGTCTTTAATCCAAAGGTTGAGAAACCGCTCATCGTGGCACATTCGTGGTTTCGTTGGTTCTACAGTAATCGGCATGACTAGATGAGGGAGATCTACGGAACCCACCTTGCCATGAACTAGAAGGGAACCA
>NC_090871.1:59641300-59646300 GCF_036669935.1 Montipora foliosa
TTCTTTGTTGAGCTTATTATTTCATGGCGTTCTCGATGCCCTCCCAAATAGAGATTTTAGAAACAACGACGCCACATAACAGAAATATTATTGTTTAAAAGAGGAAAGCTAATCGTGCTGCACGCATGTTAGCTCATATTTCCGCGGTTCCCTGTATAACAATATATGGTATTTTTCAATGTATAATAATTTTCAAGATACTTCGCCTACATTGTACATCGTGAACGAGATAGAGCACTGGCGAAATTAAATCTGGTTCTCATTGGCGACGCAAGCATAAACGCAAGCACAAGAGATGCGTATCAAGTGAAAACGAACCATAACGCAAGTACACGGGCGGAGACAAAGATACACTAGTTCCATGTTCTCTGTTACGACGTGGCGCTGCGAGTCGAGTCTGCAACGGGTCTTTTTCATTGCCGGAACATCACAGCTTGCGTTGTGCTTGCGTTACGTCCCGTTTTCACACAACGCAAACGAACGCAAGCATAAGTGCAAGCACAAGGAAAAGGAAAAATTCTGATCCTTGTGCTCGTGCTTGCGTCAGGCCCCTTTTCACGGTGAAATAAGCGCTCTTGTGTTTGCGTCGCTAGTGCAAACCAGGATTTACGGATGATGCAGAGTACCCAAAAAATATGTGCTAAAATTCGTGCTGCACGTGCAACACGATTAAACCAATGATATCGCTGTTTTGTGAAGTTGGTTCTGCTATCGTCGTCGCAAATTTCCCTTTCGTAAACGGTCGTTGCCATTTCTCAGAACGGTCGTTGCCATTTGAAACGGTCGATGCCATTTATAACGGTCGACTACACACTTCACTTCAAAGAGAAAAATTAAGACAAAAAAGGAAAAAAAAAACATTTATAAAAGAAAAACTGGAGGAAAAAAAGAGTCCGAAAATTTCAAGACTCGAACTCGGGTTCTTAGCCCTCACCCTAAACAGAACCCTAACCCGAACCCCAACTCATATGACCAGCGAGACACAACTCCCAGTAACCGCAACCTTTTGATTTCTTAGACCTAATGAGTGTAATTCAGAGCTAAAAAATGGCAACGACCGTTTACGAAAGGGAAATAAGCATCGTCGTCCTCATGTACATGTAGGCTCCGTATATTCTCTTGGTGCAACGTCCACCAAAAGTCGTTTAAACCAAACTAGAATCCTAACCAAGCTTCTCCAACTCCTCGACGTCATTAGTTTCCAGCAGCGAGATTTTCTTGCCAAAATGTTCCTCGATCTTTTTCATTATATTCATGGACCGCGGACCATCAATAAAGTTGACTGCGATGCCACTCTTGCCAAACCGGCCTGTCCGGCCAATCCTGTGTAAGTAAGTCTCAAAATCAGGTTTGCCACTGAGCTCAATTGGCATGTCGTAATTCACCACAACCGTCACCTAAAATGACAGAAATGAGAAACTCAGGCTAAGACATTACAATCACACAGATTCGTTTTCCCATCTTAATCCTAGGAGGTACATCTTCCACCACCATCTTTAACTTTAACAAGAATGAACCGACAATTCCTCTTTCCGATTAGATATATACATTTTCTTAGTTAGGAGATTGATCATGATTTATTGATAGTTTTTATATAATGTTTAGATATCTTCCTCAATTCTTTTGTTTTAATATTCTTATTATTAGAAGGCTTTCATTTATTAGTGCACTGAGGGGGAAGGGGTGAAGCATGTGAAGCCCTTCATACATTACCCAATCCCCCTCTATAGCAATGGCAACAATTACATAACCTCCCCTCCCCCCCCCACTACTTTATCCAGCATTATATCTCAACCCCACTCTCTCCGCCCGCTAACTTGTAGAAAGAAGTAAGTGAAAGTCAAATATACGAGACCACGACTGGCAGAAACTTGTTGAAGAACGAAAGTTAAGAAAACACTTTATGACCACGAGCTTGGAAAATACTTAAAAGCACACAACCTCTCTTCTACTAAGCGGAGTAAGCAGGAAAAGGGTAAGGGTGGAGCAAGACGTACTTCAGGTGAAAGTAGCAGCGATGATTCGTGCGACTCTAGTGACTCAGACTATACTGATCTCGATGAACTACCCTATCACAAGGCTGCTGCCTTAGAAAAATATTCCGGAGTCCTTCGGGCTTCCAACATTAAAAGTTAGTAGCCCGAGTCATTTTTTCAAGAGCCCAGAATTAATTAATTAAAAGTGAGGATGAATCACCATGTGAGAAGCTAGGCGCCCGTTCGAGATACTCGTTCAGAAATTTGGTCCCCCGCGCTCGCAAGTAAGGCGCTCCAGGCGACCGGGCGACCGGGCGACCGTTAGGCAGCAGCCTTGTATCATATGAACCCGTAATAACGGGTTACCCTTCCCGCAAGGTTTGGGTCTTTTGCAATTTATCTTGGTCCATTCAAAAACTCCCCTTTAAATAAATACAGGAATATTGTTCTTGTCCACGTGGACGTCCTCGTCGTCGTCGTCGCAGTTGTAGTCGTCGAAGATTTTACGAATCAAAAACGTGACCCTCCCCTCCCCTCCCACCAGTTCAATGATGCAATGACTCGGGTGATGCATGCCACATGCATCTCTCTGAATGAGCTTTACGACTGGATAACATGCCACATGCATATGTATTTACCTGTTCAACATCTATTCCCCGCGCACACACATTCGTTGTGATGAGCAGTCTTTCTGTGCCCTCCCGGAACCTGTTCAGCACTGCAAGACGCTGTTCCACTGTGATTTCCCCTGACAAGAGCGCCACCGAGTGTCCCTCTGCAGTCATCTTCTGCGCCAACCACGACACTGCCTTTCGGGTCTAAAAAGATAAGCAAGGGACGTTTACGTATGTTATTCACCGGCCGTAAGATCCGTATAGGGTTAAATCTGTGCTATAGTACGGAGCCCTCGTTTTGTTTTTATGGTTTACTGGATACAATACAATACATACTTAATTGACCGCTCCCCATAGGGGCTTTTCAGGGCCAATGAAACAATCAACGAAACAACAGAACACAACAACAACAACTGTTAAGAATCCCAACTGGCCGGAGGCAAACCAGTTGGCTATTTACAAGTGCAGCTGGGAAGTTGAACCAGGGACTACCAGGATCAAATTCGACGAATGGTCAGAGCGGGTCTTGAACCGGGGATCTCCGGATCTCAAGGCAAGCGCCCTAACCACTGGGCCACACTGCCTACAATCATATCATACATCATTCTTCCTTCGTTCTGTTGCGTTGCCATTAGTTTAATTTCGAGCACTCCACGCACAAATAACAGACCAACACATCTGAGACCACGCCCCCCAAATCTTTGCGTGGTATTTAAACGTCGCAGGGGAACATTGGGGAGTTTAAGCAAAGACGACGGCTACCGTAATGACAACGCCACAAGGCAAGAATAATTTGTTGGTTAAAAATGGAGAAATGCTCGTGCTGCACGTGCAGCACGAATTTCCGTGCATTTCTTCGCCGTACTCCAAAAACAACGTGAAATCACCAAATTTTAGGTTTTGACGACGACGTGAGCATATAACAATGAAACAGTCATTTTCTGTTTTGACTTTAAAACCGTTCGCACTCATCCAGTTACAAGATAGTTCGCCTGTATTGTACAAGGTGAACAAGAAGGATTAATCGGGAAATACTTGCGATAGCGCTAAGTTATCTTTTGGAATGACGTTTTCGTTGCCGTAGCCGTCGTCTTTGCTTAAACTCCCAATCAAAAGCCTCCGGTTTATCAGTCTCATCAGCGAAGACATTAACACATAACTGTTTGCAAACGACACTGCAAAAGGCAGCACTTACTATACAGTAATTGTGAAACCCCAAAAAAACATCCTAGCACAATGAATCACTTTTAGAACAAGACGCCGACCGGAAAACGCGGCATAAACATACTTTTACTGATGTATGAACACCTACTCAACTTGTCAGTCGGTTCTGACGATAAACCACTAATTTCCGATTTAAATACAATTTAAATCACAAATTGTTAAAGAAAACTACCGTAACACAATACAACTCAACTTTCTCAACACACTCCCCTGTTTGTTCTTGACAAGGACAAACACATTCGTGCAAAGTTGTCTCTCTTTTTTTTTTTAAAACTTCTTGTTCCTGCTGAATGACATCATGTACACGTAACCCGGCAGCAACTGCAGCGTCACGCCTTGGTTTGGAAACGCCTGCTTGAGGATTAAGTGCGGCTCCTGGAACTTGGCGATCTACTCTTCTGTCACAAGACAGTTCACGGGGGTATAACTGCTGAATGGCTCTAACCTGCGATCAGGCCCATTTTTAGCTTCGCCCATATGTTCTCTTATCTCGTCGCTCGCTAAAATTGGGCCTGACCAAAAGTCTCTCAAGAATTCCGTTTGGTCGGCCAAATTTTGGCCGACCAAACTCGTGATCTGATTGGCTGTTGAAACGCCGGAAGTGAAAGTGCCATGGTGATTGCGCGGAGCTCTCGCGAAGTCCTCGAGACTAATCCGCCATAAGTGTACGAAGAAATTTGCTCCGTTTTGTTTTTACAATGCCGTGGACGGTGCAACTTGATTTTAGTTGTATAAATGGAGATATGCCATCTGAAATATCTCATAACTTGTCCAGAATCGGGTTTGAATCTCTGGAACGAGTGAAATTAGCGATTCCGTTGTCGAGCTCTGTGGCCATGGGGTTGAAAGTACTTTGGCACAAACTTCCCTGATGTTTTGAAAGCTAAATAGCTGGTTCTTTCAAATGGCAATGAAAGCCGATGCATATTGGTTTCCTGGACGAGACAAGGGACATATATATCAACAGGAGGAGATGCTGATAAAATCGAAAGTTACACGAATGCATGTTTTGAATATCGATCTGTGTATCAAAAGGCTTTATTTATTTACTGTACATGACACGGTTTGTTTGCACACTTCATAATATTTCCAGTTGATTTAACTTAAAACTCACACTCCAGAAACTAAAATGGCATGTTTCCAGAGAGATCAATTGTACAACAATAAAAGAAACTTTGCGAGTCCA
>NC_090871.1:59651300-59653800 GCF_036669935.1 Montipora foliosa
CCTCTTCCTTGGAACAGTTGCTGTTTGGCAAACGTTTGGACTTCTATGCAAGATCCGACGTCTCCAGTCTCCAATTCAGGTACATTCGCATGCCACTTGTGCAGCTCAAAGGAAGCATCGGCAAATATCTCTATGGCGGCTTCCTTCATTTCTTTGGCTTTAGCAATTGTAGTTCCTCCCCCGATCCAATCATTTACGTAAAGATCTTTCTTGATTTCTTTCACAATCTCGGGATACTTGATGCTCCAGCTGTCTAAATGCTGATCAATCTCTCCCGCCAATAGGAAGGGTGAGGACGTTAACCCGAAAAGTGCTCTTGTAAAGCGCAATGTTTCTATCTCTCTTGTCCTATATCTTTCACCCAGTGGAACCTTAGTGCGTCTCTATCCTCAGCTCTAGTTCTTACTTGCAGAAAGGCCTTCTTGATGTCTTCTGTTACAAAAACTGGGTTGAAAGTTTGTTCTGCAAGGCAGGGCCAGAGTTCAGACATTCGTTCAAGGATGGTGCACCGTTCCAGGCTCTGGCTGAAGCATCCTAAACAACTCTCAGCTTGGTACTTTCAGCTGATTCGCTTATAACTCCCTTATGGGGTATGTAAAATTATCTTCCATGGATTACAGTGAGGACACTCGAACCATGAACACTTGATATTTTTTTGTACATTTTTTTAGTGACTATAGAATGTGGGCTCGTCCTTTTGACAAGAGTATTTAATGTTTTTACACTTACAAAATGCATCATACTCTTCGTCGTCGAAAAAAACAATGTACACAAAAATGTCAAGTGTTCACGGTTCAAGTGTCCTTACTGTAAGTCGGGGGCGTGTTCGACTACTCCAGTTTCCAACTGCTCCTGAATGATTTCATGGTAATCACTGATGGAGTTCGATGAATCTAGCTTCCTTAAAAGGTTCCCAAGTCTGCGAAGGCTTCCTTCCTTGTTACTTGGCAGAGAAGGGTGATTTCCTATCCACGGAAGCCCGGTTTCGTACCATCCTTCCTTGCTCCGCCACAATTGCTCCTTAAATTCCTCACAGACTACACCCTGGTCTCCTGTCGGTGAATCTTCAAGCCCGAGAACATCTAATCTACAAAGTTCTTCGTAGTCCGCGCTACATGTTTGAGTGAGGAGCATATTGGTGGTGTCTAACTCATGACCAGGTGAAGTAATGGTCCATCCCAACTTCGTGTAACTTGTGACTGGACCCCATTCCCTACCAACGCGTTGTGGCTCTGAGGTGCTGATTCTAGGGCACTCACTATTTCCAAGGATAAGATGCACTGGTAGACGGGGTTTGTGATCGGTATCATCCATGATGACTCCTTTAAGGTGTGGATGTTTCTCTAAGACTTTTGTAACGGGGGTTTTCGACCGTCATCAGCTGCGGTTTGTCAACTTTCGTCACGTCTGCTTCCATCTCAAAGTCACCTGTTGCTGACTTAATCTTGATCCGATAAACTTTCATGATACGCTTGACTGTGCCTAACATCATCTCGACCTTTCGAACACCGGAATGGTGAGGTTTCGCAGCAATTTTTGTGAGTAAGGCCGCCGATGCGTAGGAACTTCCGGCCCCTGAGTCTAATAATGCACGACACCGGATCCCTGCAACCTCCACTACGACAATAGGGAAAACTACTGGCCCTTCACCTACTTGCACGGCCGTCATAGAAGCCTCAACAGTTTATCACAGATGGAAGAGTGATGGCGCTCCTTACATTCTGCTCTTGCACTCCGACGCTCGGTGATCGGGTTTGGTGCAATTAAAACATAACCGCTTCTGGATAAGGATCTTTTTCCTTTGAGTTGGGTCAGTGACCTTGTTGCACTCGAACGACTTGTGGTCAGCGTTTTTGCAATAAACACACCGAGGGGAACGCCCGTTCTCTTGTCGCGCGTGGTAGAATGAGTCACGCGTGGTTCTTCTCGGAGGATGATTTTCCTGGCTCTTGTCAATCGACTTGACGGGAACTGGATTTCTTTCGGTCCACTTCCGAAGGGAGGTCACGAATTTTGGAAAATCCCAATCTTGCCAATCATCGTCTGTTCGCAGTAAATCGCCCCTAATTGCTTCCAGCTTATCTAGCGACATCCTTACGTACCCATTAACATCCTGTAATCTCCCCAGAGTTTCTAGCGCTTGTACATTGAACAACAGCTTGTAATAAAATTGGTGTATTTTCACTGGGTTAGAACCACTAACACTCGGTAACGCCATGATATTCTGAACGTAAGCATTGACTATTTCAGATGTTCTCCCGTACTTGTTTTTCAAAATACTTTTGGCTCGCTCATAGCCCTCACTTGAGAAAGGAAGCCCATCGATTGACGCTCTTATCTTCAGTTCCAGAAGGTCCTTAAGATGAGCGAATTTAGTTACACCTGCCAAATCGCTACTATTTGTCAACTTCAGCTTCAAAAATATTCCAGAAGCGCAGCCAATCCGTATGGGAACCATTAAATTTAGCAATAGTTAATTTCGGGAGCTTTGTATGCCTTG
>NC_090871.1:59661300-59676300 GCF_036669935.1 Montipora foliosa
CCAACAACATGACGAATTGCCAAGGCGAAGTTTGCTCGCCACTCCAGAAAGACAGCAACCTCTGCCACTCTTTTGAGCACAAGCATCTTTACAAGAGCATTTTACTTCAGCGTCCCAGGTATCCTAACAAATCGAAACTGACAAAGTAAGTTTAAATAAAGTAAGCCATGCATTTCAGCACTGAAACAATGTCACCTAGCTCATTAGCTTTAGAATTGTTCTATTCCTCTTGCTGAATAGCCGAACCATACAAATTCTGCTCTGGTGATTCTCCAATGTCTAAATCAGTCAACTCCATAAAGATAAAAAGTAATTTTAGCCGTTTCACTCATAAAAATCACCCAGTAAACCACACAACGATCAGGCTAATGGCGATGTTTCATGGTTTCAATAGCACGAACTGGTGCGACAAAAATAGTTGGCCAATTGAAATACACTATTCAAGATTCAAAACAATAACAAGAATCACGCTGCATCTGGGGTGAAATGGGCCTTTTAAGTATAAATTTTAATGAGTAGACAAAAACCAGTTTAATTGTTCTGGCTAAGCAACTACACTGTATCAGTCCGGCGTTTTAACAGCCAATCAGATCATGACCGACCAACTGGAATTCTCGAGAGACGTTTGGTCAGGCCCAATTTTAGCGAGCGACAACATGAGAACATATGGGCAACGCTAAGAATGAGCCTGATCACAGGTTATACAAAACATGATACATGTACATGTACAACGCATGCCAAACCTTACTTGTGTAAAACTTTTTGTCGCATCCACTCTGCTAAGCATTGACAGAACAAATGCAGCTGTCTTCCCTGTTCCAGACTGAGACTGAGCTATCATGTTGTTTGGGCTGACAATAGATGAAAACAGGAACCAGAATTTGGAAATCCACCATAATTTAATCAACAAGGAACATCACCACTTGTACTAGTATCAACATTTCCACCATTATGAACTTTATAGAGGCATGAATAGCAAGGGAAAGAGAATGGATTAGAATATTTCCTGTTATGTTATGGACCACAAGATCAAAATTGGGCAAAACAGCCTGTGCTTAGGATGAAGCCAGATGGCTTTTAACCCAATGAGTGAACAAATAATACATGTAGCTACTGTGGGGGGCAAAATTCCGTGGGCAGTCAAGGAAATACCAAAAAAAACAATCACCATTTATGTAAATCAAGCCAGAAAACCCTATTTTGCCATAACTGGGGGGGAGGAGGGGGAATTCACCATCCCTCCCCCTTCCCCCTCCTAGAGTGTCATGGATTTATCTTCATGGTGCAAAATGTCCCAAGAATTTTAACCTCAATTGTAGTTGTTTGGTTCTTTATCCTTCAGCTAAGTTGAGGTCAAACGAAATTTTGCATGTCATATGGGATTAAGAATTTCACCTCCTTGAACAACATCAAGGAGAAAAAATAATATACTTCAGGGGCCTAATTTATAGGCCATATGCTTTAAACCCTTTAAAGGACAATGACACAAGGCAAGTAAAGCTAAGAACTCACGGATCAGCAAGGAGCATGGGTAGAGCTGTTTCTTGAATTTTGGAAGGTTTATTGAAGCCCATGTCATATACACCACGGCGCAACTGTTCTGACCTAAAATTGTGGAAACATTTACAGTAAAAAATTTAATGCATATCAAACCAAGTTTTCTATCCCACTTTGTTAAGTCTGTTTAACCCATAGACTCCTCAGAGTGATACTTACCATGTAGATGTCTAACGCCAGACAATTTTACTATGGAAACCACCAATCTGTGGAATGGGCCTGATTTAATGAGTCACTGCCCCGCCAACTCTCGCTTGTAAACATTTCAAATTCTTGAGATGTGTTGTGTTCAACGCTACTTTCCAGGCCAGGGAACCTTTCTTGAACTCGAAGTAACAGAGAGTCCATGGTTGCACTTGCAACCTCTTCGCTGGAGAAGAACAATTTTATCCATTTCCCTCTGGGACTCATGATCTTGAAAACATATCTTTCCATTGCTGTGGTTGTTCCAGTACACCTTGACAGCGAAAGCTGGCTACTGCTAACACCGCGGGAAAGGAATTTTATCAAAATGTTTACCTGAAGTGGGACGGGCAGTCACTTAATAATTTGGGCCCATTCCACAGATCGGTGGTTTTCGTAGTACAGTCGAACCTCGATTATCCGGATTTCTCGATTATCTGGACTTTTTCTCTGGTCCCAATTTTGTCATGAATATTTATTAGTCATCATCAAGATCCCTAGCCATATTCTTCTTAAAACTACAGAGTAAAGTAAACGTGAGTTTGTTTCTCTTTCAAAAAGCAAAGTAAAGCAGCGCTCGCACATGTCATAACTAATGCAGAACTTTCGAATGAGTTCTGATTGGCTTAGAGTTGCTTTGTTGCTAAGTGAAATTTCACGCTCTATTGGCTCGTTTGGCAAACAAGCTGCACTACGTCACGAATGTTTATTCACAATCATCATGTCCTTGAAGCGTAAGCGATCCATTCTTTCAATAAAAGATAAACAGGCTACAATTTTGCGATTAGAGAAAGAAGAAAAAGGAGCCAATTTGTCAGCGGAATATGGCGTTAGTAAACGGCAGATATCTGATATCCGCAAGAGCAAGGAAAAAGATCATAACGTTTGCCGACACGTGTACAGGTATTCACAACGGACAGTGAAGATGTACACCATATTGTTTTCCAAACGATTTGCAAATGTTTTGTTTCACGATTAAATGTCGCTTTCTTAATGTAATCAGTTTTTGTTCCTCATTAATATTCATATTCTCGATTATCCGGACCCTCGATTATCTGGACTATTTCGTGTAGTCCCAACGAGTCCGGATAATCGAGGTTCGACTGTACCTGTTGTTGGGGAAGGGGATGGGGGATGTTGGATTTTGAGATTAACTATCATTTTAGTCCTAAAACATTATTGCTGCTAATTAACTGAGATTAAGATTAGGATTCAGATTAAGACTGAGATTAGGAGCAATAACGTTTTAGGCTCAATTTGGCCTAAAACAATATTTGATCTCACATCCAACCTTTGTCAGTTAGTAGTCAATGTATGGTGGGCTCACACACAGTGTTTTGGTGTTTCGTTTCACTGTTTCGTGGAGTAATAATGACCGTTTGGAATGCTCCTTTTTCCAGGCATGCAAGCTTGATACTGCTTAAGTTGCACATATAAATGTGATGATTTTTCATTCAAGTAAAAGATTCTTAAAATAAAGACATCTTATTAGATGTTTTGGTGCGTAGTATCGCTGAGTATTTTTACAAGTTGATAATTTGCAAGTCTGTTTTTGTATCTCATAGATGTTTAGATTTTCAATTACCCGTACATGGCAGCTCAACCTCGTGATTGTGTGAATAGTTGACCCTGAAGTCAAAATAGATAGGCGACAAAGAAGGCTTCCTGACCCGACAGATGAAATGTAAATACTCAGTTCAATATTACAACAAAATTAAAAAAACCAAAGACGGAAGTTTCTTGGCTAAAAAGTACGTTGTTTTACTCTGAAAATGACGAACGATTAACATTCTTTCCCGTAGTTCATTCAGTTGACACAAGGTGATCACGTGCACTTTTATAGTTGCCTAGCATGTGATCAATTTCTTCCTTTTGACAAAACAACATGACCTTTCCCTTCATTCATAAAAGTCACAGACTGCAAAAATCTTTGTGTTTTTACAATCGATTGTCATTAATCTTTCGATGAGAATTCGATTCAGAGTTATATATAAATACTGTTATTTTTTTTTCTTCATCTGTCTTTTGGCTTTTCTTTTTCTGTTAACTCCTGGCTTTTATGGTACTTTTTGGTGCAAACGTAAAGCCAAACAATGTTTTGACCTGGCATCAGATTAGACTAACAAGAGGAGGAATAATGAAGCGGAAACAACATGTTCAGTCCTTTATTAGTGTGTGCAATAAACGTTTGCTTAGTGCAACAGCAAGACATGCATGACATGCTGGAAAACGTCCGTCAGAGCAATTTGCAGTTAGTTTTTTTGCAGGCTATTTATTTAAAGAAGAAACAAGTGAATTTTACTCAAGAGTGTGTTTTATGAGAACTGAATTTATTACCAAAGCTTAAAAAACTAAAAGACCTTAAATGGGACAGGACATTTTAAGATGATTAAACGTGTGAACGTGTGACCCAAAGAGCCTCTGCTGGCACGACATGTGAGTGCCCCCTCAAATGATCTTAATGACCCCCCACTTGAAAAAATTAACTGGAATGCTGCAGTTCAATACCACCCAATTCAGTGCCTTCTGTTTTTGTGTAACACATACCACAGGCAACCCAGTGTACGCTTTATGGAGCGTCTGTCTACATTGTAGTTTTCTTGTAAAAAGCTACAAAGCCTTCACATTCTACAAAAGCGACTAAATCTGCCGTGAATGATACTGCATCACTATATCAGTCCACGATAAAGTTAAAGAGGATGAGCCACGAGCAAGAAAAGAAAATATACAAATTTAAAAGAGTGGGGTGAAACAAATTCAAGTAGCTAGAGTGGGATTCAGAGAAAGAATTTATGCACTGCAGATACTGTAAAGCTTTCCCCATGCATTCATCCGCTTCATCCGTTATAGTCAATGGTTCCCTGCTAGCAGAGGTCTCTTTTCTTTTGTGTTCACTGGGCTGACAAGCACGGGGAAAGACACCTCTGCCATGGGTCGGAAGCATGTGCGGCGGTTACTTAGCAACCAATCCTCACATCATGTTCCATGCTGTGTAGGCTCACTTAACAACAGCGGAATAACTGTAAAGGAATGCACCAGACATAGCGGCCTATGACAACGACGTCCAATGCGCAGAATTTATTTGCCATTTGCGACAACAGAGTCTGATCTTGGTGACCTGATGGAATCATTAAAGTATGCCTCTATTATCAGTTTTTTTTTATATATTTTATTTGTTCCTCCAATCCCTAAATAATACATAATTAAGTAGATATAGGTTTAAAAAAGAAAAATAAATAAAAATAAATAAATAAACAAACAATACAAATAACAACAACTTAAATTATTTGACATGGTATATGAAGGAGAGGAGAGGGGCACATCTAGATAAACTAATGTTGTGCCCCTTTAAGTTACAAAAGGACTTGAGATTTTTATTAAAACAAAAAAGAAAATAAGTAAAGTTTCATTAGTATTGAGCAAGGTACCAGCGCAAAAGTGCTTTTCTCAATAATTTTTTAGATGGTTTGTCCCTAATAAAATCCAGAATATTATTCCAAAAGAAACATCCAATAATGCTGGGGCAAAATCTCCTAAGGTTAGTTCGAAATGAAGCTATGAAGATTTGATTGGATGATGCACTGTGGTATTGTAATTTTGTAGCTCAGACACCAATGAAACAGGTATATTAGGAAACTTTTCACTGTGAAAATAATCATAAAAAAGCATACACATATTCAGTTTAACAATATCAGGAAATTTCAAAAGGTGTAAGGATAAGTAATGTGGAGTTATTGGTTCCATTAAAGGGACATCATTTATAACATCGAACAGCTTTGTTTTGTAATTTTACAATTTGAGCATTATAATTATTACCCCATAGTGTACAAGCATAGGTAAGGTAAGGGTATATAAGGGAGTAATACAGACTAACAAGAGTTGTTTTTGATACATGACGCCTCAACTTACCCATTATATTAACATTTTTGCTGATTTTTTTACATATGTAATCAATGTGGTCATGCCAAGTAAGGTGACAATCAATATACACACCAAGATATTTTACATAAGAGGACTTCTCTAAATAAACGTTTGCTACAGTTAACGGTGGATATAGATTGTAACTTTCCTTTTGACGAGGCATAAAAATAATATACTTTGTTTTTGTCAAATTTAAGGTCAACTTATTACTACATAACCACCATTCATAAATAGCTGGCAAGTGATTGTTAATTTCACACAATAAACTGTCAAGATCACTTCCAGAAGCAGTTAAAGATGTATCATCTGCGTATAATCCAGTAAAAAAAATGTTGAGGTCTTTGGAAGGTCATTAATAAAAATAATAAACAGCAAAGGTCCTAGAATCGATCCTTGAGGTACACCAGTAGAAATAAGACATGAATCAGAAGCAACTTCATTTACATACACCTGCTGTTTCCTGTTACTTAAGTAAGATTGAATCCAATTATATTCACTTTGTTGTAGGCCATAAAACTTAAGTTTATTTAATAATATTTGATGGTCCACTGTGTCAAAAGCTTTACTTAAGTCCAGGAATAAAGAAACCACATAATGGCCTTGATCAAGAGAGGAGGTTATTTCTTCAATAAGATCAATTAGACAGTCAGAAGTTGTGAGGCCTGCTCTGAATCCATATTGCTTTGGGGAAATCATTTTGTTATTCGTAAAGTAGAACATTAGCTGATTAAAAATACATTTCTCAAATATTTTACTTATGGAAGATAGAACTGAGATAGGTCGATAATTATTACAAACGAAACAAGAGCCTTGCTTAAAAATTGGAACAACTTTCGCAAGTTTCATACTATCAGGAAAGATGCCTTGATTGATAGAAAGATTAAGAATAAATGTTAAAGGACGGTGTATTTGAAATGCTGCGGTTTGTAATAAAAGTGGATGAATCTTGTCACACCAGCATGATTTGTTTCTATCCAGATTTTCTAGTAATAAAAATATCTCTATTTCAGAGACATGTGAAAATCAAAATAAAAATTTCTGAGAAAGATAAGAGGTAGGGCTTTTATTAGATTTAGGCAGTTGTGACGCTAATATAGAAGGAACATTACAGAAAAAATTGTTAAGGCAATTGGAGATAGATAAAGGTTGTTCATATTGTTTATTATCCATTAGTAGTTTTTCTATGTGAGAACTTGGTCGTTTCTTATTTATCGATACCGGTAAGTTAATATTGTCCCACATCTTTTTCGTATTGTCTGATTTGGTTAAAATGTCATTATCAAAGCGGTCACGGTATATCTTATTAATGGTAGCAATTTTATTGCGATATAATTAAATTTATACTTCTTTAGAAAGACATAATTTCGAGTAATAAGCCATTACTTATAATATAGTTTATCTCTAACTTTCATGGAGTTCATTAAACCAGAAGTAATCCACGGCTTGTATGCTTTGTGTTTAATCTTGGCTTTTTTAAGTGGTGCATGTATATTACTAACTTTGTTGAAAATATGGAGGAACCTAGAATAGCTTTCATTTACTTCATTACATTTGTAAATAGAGTCCCAGTTCTCTCTTCGTAAATCAAATTTGAAATTTTCCTTTTCAAAATCCCGAAAGTCTCTGAATTCAAGATAATCAGGAAATGGACTGAATTTTGGGTCGTACAAAATAGTAAAGACTGGTAGATGGTCCGCGATCTCAACTGCGAGGCTGCCACTTGAACAAGAAGTTGAAATATTTGTGTAAGATGTGGTCAATACAGCTTTGTGAATTTTCAGTAATCAGGGCTCGAAATTGCGACCAATACAGTCGCATTTGCGACTAAATTTTTTCCTTTGCGACTAAAATATCTGGAGAAGTCGCAAATTTGCGACTTGTTGTCACCTTCGCTCTTTCAAAACAAAAGGGTTAGCGGTTGCCACTTCGCCGCTACTTTTGCTAAAATAAATTAATAAATGCAAAATTATTTTGTTTCTCGCCGTGAATTTTCTCTGAAGATAGCGTAATTGTCGGGTAATTTAGCTTCGACGTTACGTGCAAAGCTGCATTCCTTCGATCATTCGCCATTTTCAGCGGTTTCTTTACACACAAGTATTGCGGGCACATATTTTTGCTAAACCGCTTACAACACAATGTAGCGCGGCCATTTTGCGACTAAAATTTGCGAAATTGCGACTAAATTTTCGTATCTTATCGCAAAATGCGACTGGATTTTTTCGTTAATTTAGAGCCCTGGTACTAATACGAGTTGCTTCAAAAATCAGCTGAGAAAATCCTTCTGATTGTATTAAATTAAGATATTCCTAGGAGATACTCATTTTTGTAAGAGTGTTAATATCACCCATTAAAATATTTTTTTTCTTAGAGAGAAAAACATTATGTAGCGTTCTTTCGAGTTTGTCTAGAAATTCTGGGTTTTTTAATGTGAAGTTGCGTATCTATTCCGGTTTTCAAGTATATTTTCTTTGGTTACAAGTGTACATTGAAATGGAAATACATGATTAAAAACTTTTCTGTTATTTCGAACGTATTTTAACACAATGATAACATGTAATAATAATTTGTTGTTGAAATTGATTTAAAAACCACAAGAATTTTATCGCTGTCTCAAACGAAAAGTACATTAAAACAACAAACAAGGCACTAAAATAAAATACAAAAAAGATAACGTAATAATGTCTTAAGTTCTGCTTTTCAGTTGGAACAGGCACTCCCAGCATTTTAAGTTGTGCTCCTAACATGTTCTGCTGTGCGCCCAAAATTTTGGCAATGCGCCTAGAAAAATACATTTGGAAGCACAAGTGCTCCCAAAACCAAAAATAAACTTTGAGCACTGAATGAAATGTGTGGTTCCAGAAAATATCCATACCCCCACCACGGAAGACTTTTTGATTGGCACCCCTCTTCCCCACAGGATTTTACATTCCACAGGGTCTTTGGTGACCCCCCCCCCCCTCCCCTCAGGAATTTCCAGAATTTGTGTACTTATAAAATAGAAAGTGAATTAGTTACGTAAATACGGTAGAGTTTTATTACAACAGGGTAAACATTTAAGTTAACTTTAATAAAAATATAATGCTTTGTTAAGCTCATTATCCAGCTAAACTTTTAGCTTCTTCGTCATCAACTTTGCAAATTGTGTTTGTGTTGTTTTTATGTAAGATTATAAGTTTTAAACATTTGAGTTGCACGTCAACTGTTTCACGTTTTTGTGCAAACTTTGATGAGAACGTTTCATTCGCTTATTTAAGCAACTTCGCAAACGATAGTAAATAAAACAGAAACTTACAAGGTTCCTATGTCTACACATTTTGTCAGTTTCTTCAGGTTGATTCTTATTTAAAGACCAAAAACTTCACTAACACACACATGTTAACATCGTCACAAAGGCGATTGTTCTACGAAGAATATTATTGACACCAAAATAATCCATCATATTTGTAATCTTATTTATGGCGATTTAAGTGCAGTCTTAAAATTTACTGACTCTCCAGCAGTCATTCTCGCCGGTAAACGACACCCAGCCTCACAGAAATTTGTTGCTTGCCTTTGAGCCTCAGACAGAATCTAGAGGGCGCCTGTTATTGTGTTTGGCACGATTTACTTCCTGCCATGAATAGTAAAACCATGCTTTAGAATTTCCAGTTTGACATAATGGACTAAACCTCAACAATCTCGTTTCCTGAGGCCGCGATTGTTTACTCAAAGAAGAGAAAACTTGACTCCCGGTTCCTGTCCGTGGTCTAAATGCCACCCACAAAAAAGAAAATGTTGTTGCACGCAAGCATTGAGATGGTGGGAACTTGCGTCTCATTGTATTTTCAATGAGTTACTACCCCCAATAAAACAAGAATCCTATAAAAAATGTGTTTACTGCATGTGAAGGTAGCAAAAAGCGATACTAAGTGAACGGAAGACGAGACAAAGTTGGAAGTCTGGGGACGAAACTCCAGTTGAGACCGCCATTTTAAATGTTTTGAATCTGTTCCAAATGAAAGACACATTGTTCTTAGCTTCGGGAGATTGTAGCGCTAGCGAACTCAAAGAAAAACAGAAAAATTGAAGCTAATAATGTTAACTTTATCTCAAAACTGACTTTTGTTTCAAAACAACGTATGTAAGTATGTTTTTGTGCTTCAGATCGATCGTATGTTGCTTTCAATGTTTTGTACGTGGTTCATGACCTTTTGGAAAAGTAGTTTCCCACAAAACCCCCCTACCCCTTGGAAATTACTGCGCTTTCCCCTCTCCCTCGGAATTTCCAATGATCTTGGATATGGAACCACACAATACCAAGTGAGCTTTTGCACGAAAACATGATATCTTCACACGTGAAGAGAACATGTTATTTTCACTTGTGAAAAGATCACTGTGGCTATGGTTACATATGAAAATCACGCCTTTCGATGCCTTTCGTTTCTCTGCGTGGCCATGTAATATCCTCCATGTACAATATCGTAGAATTGTACTTGTTTTCTGCGTTTTTTTGTACAACAACTAATGCAGTTGAATAAGAAATGTATAAATTTGAAGTGAGGATTAAAAACGAAGTGGAAAGAAAGGAAAGGAAAGGAACTTTATTTTTAAGTGTCTAGTCTTCTAGCACTGGAGCAATACATGTAATTGGGTACACTGTAAACGGAAATTACAAATTAACAAATCAAATGTTGGTTTTTGAGGAGAGGGGAAACCAGAGTGGCCGGAGAAAAACCTCTTGGTGCAGAGTAGAGAACCAACAAACTCAACCCACATTATGAAGCCGAGTCTGGGAATCACACCAGGGCCTTATTGGTGGGAGGCGAGTGCTCTCACCACTATGCCATCCCTGCATCCCTTGGTAGAAGTGATCCTCTATAGACATTTGAAAGATTCAGGTGGCTTCAATAGGAACCTTTGACCTCTGTGATGCTGCTGCAATACTTCACCAACTGAGCTATGAAGCCACTCAATTACGAGCAGGTCAATTTCTTGCACTTCATGGGTCACAGGAAAAATGTCTGCCCTTTTGAAATTACTGGTATAAATAGAAAAAACATTTTACGGCCCATTGATAGGGGAAATTATCTCTGGGTGAAGAAAAATATTCTATGCTTAGATGTTCTTTAGAGCACTGTATCTTATTGCGAGAAAATGCATACTCACAGGGGTAGCTCTTCAAATGATTTGACAGAATGCAAAGGTGAGCTTGGATCATTTCTCTGTACCTCCACCTCATTTTTGGTCTGAACAAGTTTGTTCCTAAGCACCTTCGCCAGGAATGAAGTCTCTGCGATAACAGCTGAAGTATTCTCTGAAGGAGATGACACAAATACAGTACAAACAGATGAATGAATTGAACAATTTTAAATGTTGAATCTTTTTCACCCCTGAACTGATCCCATTGATGAGTAAAATCATCTGGCCTCAGTTGTTCAAAAGCTGGATAACACTATCAAACAGATAAATCGCTATCCAGCAGATAAACACTAGCAAAACCGATTGAGTTATCCAGTGGATAGTGGATAGTGGATAGCATTACTCACCCTTTGAACAACTGAAGCCTGGTGTTAAAGTAATTTCAATCTTAAGGACAGTGCCTACTACTGTTATTGCACATACATTCTGTGCATCTCCAGACACTCGGATTTCCTATGGTCGATGCTTACTAATACAGGGATATTTTTGTGCGGATTAAAACTATCCAGAGAAAGTACTAGTAGATCTTTGTTAGTACTCTTGGCATCCAAAAAGAAAATTGGGGGTAACCATGCATTTTTGAGCGATAATTAAGCTTCAATTTGAGAAAGAACACGATACATTGATTTGTATTTTAACGCTTTTTACAAATATTATTCATGAATTCTCTTTGAAAGATGAGTTGTTACCCCCAATAATTTACTTTCTGGATGTCAATGACACTTGTCAAGATCTACATTTCCTGCATAATCACACACCGGGGCAAATATATCTTAAATAAGTAGGCACCGTCCTTAATTTAAGTGTCATTTTTACAGGTCAGTTTGCAATGTACATCAAGGAAACTATTCCAGTTGGAATGATCGATCTGATGAGATTTCTATAATGATGACCCAGTGCGGTGGGTGACAAGTCACCATCCTTTGAAAGGTGGGGAGGAGTATCACAGCTGGGGGGATATAAGCTTAACCCATTGATACCTCAAAAGCCCTAGGATGCCGCCAGTTCACGATGGGTTAAGGCACAAATATTTTCAATTATTAAAAACTGAACTACGAATATCAGATTTCCAGCATTTTCATTGGCTCACTCGACATAGGCTATCAGTTCATATATACCTGCTGTGCCTTATATGGTCAAGGAACGTGTCAGCAAAGCGAGCTACATGTAAAAACATTTTTGCAGCTCTGAGAAAAAAATGGCAGACAAAAGCCATTTTGGACCAAAAATTGACTGATGAATCAAAATGGAAGAGTTGTTGATCCTGGAGTTTTTAATAAAACAATTATTCTACTCGGGCTTGCTGGATATAAAATGATTATAACCAACTTCGAGTTGGCGCATTATCTATCACTTCATATCCAGCGTGCCCTGGTACAATAATTGTTAATTAAACCTCTCCCTCCTAAGACTGACATTTACAGATTTTACTCTGTCTAATGCCAGACTCATCAATGTGGGCTAGTTCAGAGGTCAGATAAAATTTAGAAAAAAATGATCTTAAAAATTCATAAGGTTTGGGTTGTTAGCCTTCAGAGCGAAGGGAGTGTGCACTATTTATGAGTCAATGAGTCCATGAGTCATGAGTCAATGAGTTAGTGCAGCTAACCAAACCATAAAATGAAAGCTGAAATTTCAGAGAGTGCTTAGGCCTAATCACTGAAACAAGGGCTTAGGCTTGATCAATAAATTATTGCTAGATTGACTGTGAGTCTCATTGACTCATGACTCATTGACTCATTGATTTATTGATTCATAAAACAAGGGAGCCTAGGGTCAAAGGGGACAGGAACCGTAACGATCATTCTGTGATGTGCTTCATGTGGCATGCTTCACATGCTAATTGAACTGGTGGGGGTGGAGTGGGGGAGTTAGTTCATAAATTTTTCGATGACACTGATGACATCAATTATTAAATAAATGAATAAAAACAATAATTATTATATTCCTTTATTTCTTTAAACGGGAGAGGACGTTGATCTTGTTAACACTTTCAGCCTTAGTAAATTATGAAATAGTATTGGGACTGAATGGGTTTTGAAAACAAAAATAAACCTTGACACAAACCGTCATTTTCCTTCTTTGCGTCAGGCTTTTCTTCAGTAGGTGCAGCAGGAGTGTTGCTTATTTTCAACTGATTCACCTGTAAACAATGACATTATGTACAGCAGGGTTTTTATTTATTTGAAGACTTTTTATTGACAGATGGGAAAGTATGATATTGAGAATTGCGAACATCTAGGATCTGCTTTCAATTCTTACTGTTGTTATATTCATGTAAATTAATTTCAGAGCTCTGAAAGATTGTGCTTTATGACGTTCTCAGCTGAATCAAAAGTTTACAACAATGATGATTATAATGAGTAGCAGTGCAATGTCAATCACCCATATTTTCTATAACTGGATGATTGACATCACTGTACTTGGATGAATGGCTTGTCTGTTTCTTTTTAACCAGGGAGCCCTCGACCTTAATTTTCTTTTAACAGTAGGCTTAAGGCTAGTAAAATGGTAATAATCACTAGGCAATGAGCTCTTTTTCCAAGCCATAAAGAAAAAATTAATATGCTTTTTAAGTAACATCTGTAATAAAATCAGAGTTAGTCCATTAACATTGGCCTTCTACTTCTCCAAGTAAACTCCTTTGTCCAACTTCACTTAAGCCTCCTTTCGTCGCTTCCACAGTTTGAATTTTTCTCTGTAGAATCTTCATTTGCGATCAAGCCGCGTGATGAGAGCACAGGGATCCAGTCTCTTTACCCAAGTAATGGCTTCGAAAATCAATGCGAACAAGCTTTATTGATTCCCGTCTTTTACCATTTTTTTTTCTTCTCTAAAGGGATGGTGCAGGAATCAGGCGCAGTGGTGAGAGCACTTGCCTCCCACCAATGTGGCTCGGGTTTGATTCCCAGATCCGGCTTTGTATGTGGGTTGAGTTTGTTGGTTCTCTACTCTGCACCAAGAGGTTTTCTCAGGGTACTCCAGTTTCCCCTCTCCTCAAAAACCAACATTTGACTTGATTTGTGTTAATTGTTAACTTCGGTTTACACCCTCCCCAATTAGTGCTCCAGCGCTAGAACGACTAGACACTTAAACATATAAAGTTCCTTTCCTTTCCTCCCTTTCCTTTCTTTTTTTAACAATGCGCCATCAATTGTGAGTAGTGAAAATGTCACTAGATTTTGACGTGGATGACAATATTTGCCTTTAGCACTTCAGTCGGCAACATGGCTAATAAGCGAGGAAAGTCCACCAACCAAAACTAAAAAATCCCCTAGTATTTGGCAAGTTGCCTACCGCCAAGGTAAAGCCCTGTTAACGTAAAATTTAAAAGGTCTTTCGGGTCAATCTCCAGGTTTTACTCTTACCACCTGGTTTCAGACGTGGCCCCAGGTATTCAAAAGGTGGACCACCCTATCCAAGATTCTGTTGGTGTAATCTTCCCTTGATTCTTCATCAGTATTATTGGCCGTTTTTATACTAGAGACGCATAATCCGTCCAGACGAATTATGCGTCTCTCATGTTATCTGTCTAGTGTAAAGATGGGACGAGCTACATGAGATGCATAATTCGTCTTGGACGAACTTGGGCAAACATTTTTTCTGTGTCTGTTAAATTCGTCTAGTATAAAGACGAGCACTAGACGCATAATGCGTCTGGACGAACTTTCCAGTTTAGTGCGTCTTCGAGGACGCACTAAAAGAGATTCTTCGTCCAGACGCATAATGTGTCTTGTGGCCGTCTTTATACTAGACGAATTTAACAGAAGCAGTAAAAATGTTTGCCCAAGTTCGTCCCAGACGAATTATGCGTCTCTAGTATAAAAACGGCCATTGGCCGTTCAACCCAGGGAAGTAGACTTTGTTCAGTGAACGAAAAGTATATTGAACTCATTTCCTGGAACCGATCATTTAAAGTTTGTCATCGCTTTTGCAAAAAATATGTTATAGGAGCGCGTTTTTGCGATATGTACAATCAGTATGGATTGCATGCAATTTATTCACCCGAGCTTTAATTAAAATTCTCAAAACTGAGCCGTTGGAAAGCCTCCTTACGGCTGCAAAAGGAAACCAACGCCACCATTCCACGTGTTTCAGAGCGACATCCACTTTTGCAGCACTTTTTGGCCCATTTTTGATCAAAACCTTCACTTACTTGCC
>NC_090871.1:59681300-59711300 GCF_036669935.1 Montipora foliosa
TGATTCTCAGGTGAAAAGAAAAAACAATTATGATGCCGACAACTTCAACCATTTGTTGCAAAGTACAGCAGGTCTGTCAATTCAGCACACACTTCCTAATGAACCATCAGAGACAGAGCCAGGGAGAATACATCTAGCTGTAAAGCTTTTAGATGGATCTCGTCATGAAAGGTGGTTCAGGAACACTGAAACTCTCGGAGCAGTGATGGCGTTTGCGGCATCACTAAGCAAGGATAAGCTTCCTCCATGCCAGTTCTGCACTAATGAGGTTCCGAGAAGGATTTTTGACGATTTTTCTCTTAGTCTTTCTCAAGCGGAGATCCACTCAAGAACGGTTCTTCATCTTGAGGAAAAAGAAGACTAGATTTGATTTGTATATATGATAGACTCTGAGAAGAAGTGCAAGAAATTTACACTTATGTCCAGGTTTGACCCTAATTAGATGCACGCCCAATTTTGACATCCAACACGAAGTGTCCCTTTAAGTCTAAGCATTTGCTACCTATTTTCAGCAATAAGGTAAAGGTGAAGGTTAGCGTTGTTTTGGCTTAAGATATTTGCAGCTGTTTATCCTTAATTGAGGAGTTGCATTTGGGGGACACTTTGAGACTGTAATAATATGTACTTGTTGACTGAGTGGGAGGACCGGACGGGAAAATATTTGGCCCGAGGTCATGGCGTATGGGACCGAGTGCAGAGAGGTTCATGCGCCATGACCATGGACCAAATATTTTCCTGTCTGGCCCGACCTAAACTCAGTCAATAAGCATTTTATCATATGGTCTCTTTACACTCTTCATGAGCACTAAGAAGATGAAGTTTGGACAAAATAAGTAACAAAAATTTGCAAAGAGAATTTATCTAGTATGTTGTTTGCATTTGCTTTTCTTGGTGTAAATAACTTGGATGTTTAAAAGCAGGCAAAATCCTCTAAAATTACATCTCACGGAGCAGTACGTTCCGGCCCTGTTCGCACTAATGCGTACGGCCCTCATACGGGGACTTTTTTCCAATAGTTTTACGATGAAAGCGTGCGTGGGGCCCAACGGCCACATGATAATGATTATTAGTATATACTAAAACAGCGGATAGTGTTGCTACCCAAACTACGGATATCCTTTGCTATTCACCTCCGAGGAATTCGTGTGGAATTTACGCCTGAAAATGTTGTAATCCTTGCACGAATAAATGAGTTAAAATCATCTTTTTGTGCTATATTATCTCACTGTCTTTAGTGTATACTAAAACAACTATTCACCTCAGTGTTGGTGGCTAGTTGTGGATATTAACCTCGACGCTTCGCAGCTCGGTAAATATCCACCACTAGCCACCTCCACTTCGGTGAATAGTTGCTAATTAACATCTGTGTTCTGTCCAAGACACGAAAGGTGGGAAGAAAAGCAAATGGACACTTCAGGATGCTTATTGAAATCCCTGTGCATCTAATTAGGAGCGTATCTGGAAGTTTATGTAGACACTACCTTGTTGACGTCCTAACAAGTAGCGTCAATGGTCAGAATGCTTTTGAGACAGAACAAAGTGGGGAGGTTATGCCTCTCTTTTTGAGCAGCCAGAAAGCAGAGAAATTTCTAAAGAGCTCTTTGTATGGCAATGCTTCCTGGCCAGCAGGCTGAACCTACTGGTATTTTACTTGTGCTTTGTCTTATCCATGTGTGTTATGTCCAAAACACACTTAACAGCTAGACAATGGCGACAATTTTAATTAATCCTCCTCATAAGAGCTACAGGAATCACAGGGACCAATCTTTGGTTAACCTGTGCAATTTTTTGTGCAACTCTTCTAGCAATGCCATTTCTACAAGTGGCCTCTCTTGGCGTCTGATTGACTAGTGTCACACAAAAAAATGTGAAGGAATTAAAACTGTTGTCACATTAATTTTGGGTCCTTGCTATAATATTAGCTGGAATCAATTGAGAAAAGCATAGCGTTTGCCACAAGTTATATAACCTATTGACCCCTAAACCTCCCCTATTGTCTCAGTCCAAGGGGTCAAGGGGTCAATGGGTTAAAGTGTTCCCGATAAGAGCTACAGGAATTAGTGGGGTCAATCTTTGGTTACACTGTGCAATTTTTTGTGCAACGTGTGTCGCAACAACATTTCTTCAAGTGTTGTCACATTACGAAAGAAGTTGTTTTACGGATGTTGCAAACTCCTCAAACTGTGTAGCATAGACATCGACACTTGGGAGAAGCAAGCAAATGACCGCCCAGCCTGTCGCCAGGCCGCGAGGCAGGGCGTGAAAGGCGCAGAGGAGAACAGGAGGGCGACGGCAGTCCAGAAAAGACAAAAGAGAGAGGAGGGGAGAAACCAGCCATTCCCCCATGTTTGCACGAAGTGCAACAGAGACTGCAAATCGCGGGTCGGCGTCTTTAGCCATTCGCGCAGTTGTCAACGACAGTGATTCTGTACCATCGTCTTTCGCAGACGGACGGATGCCGACGACACTGAGCAATGTTTCATGCAACTTGTCTCGTTTCGATGATCACATGAGGGTAAAGGAACATTTTCATTGGCTGGTGCAACAAACCGTTGCGACACAAGTTGCTGGACAGATGTTACACTGCACAATGCTTAAAAAATAAGTTGCAACCGTTGCGGAAAGTAGAACTCAATTCTACTTCTCGCAACATTTTTGGCCGTTGCAACATATGTTACATAGGGCAGTGATTCGTGCAACTTGTCTCGCAATGGCGTTGCAAGACAAGTTGGACGAAAAATTGCACAGTGTAACAGCGCCTTAAGTCTGTCATTTTTTAATCTCTTCAGTGGTCAACCCTCCAGCTTTGCACATCCATGTTATGACGAAGACCTGTGTTATTCCGAAATGCAGTTTTGAAAGACTACTCTGTAAGAATACATACTTACCTTGGTTTGTAGAAGATGTCATAATGTTTGGTTTCAAATAATTGTAACTATCCTGTAAAAACATTCACAATTATTTATTTAACCCATTTGTAAATAATTATTTCCTGTAAATAAGTGATAAGTGATAAGTTTAAAGACCACTTGTGTTTTGAGATAAGTTTCTGGAAAATGAATGCAACATTCAAGTTTTTTTGTCTGTTTCTTGAACATTGGGCTAGGTTTCCAGCGGATAAGACTGGGCAAAAAGAAAAAAGGAACCCTTGGCCTCCATTCTTCTCCAGCTTGGTGAAAAGGAAATATAGGCTAGGCATAATTTGAAAATGGTTTTAACACTACTGCACCCTTGCGAGTTCGCTCCTTGGCTTCATTGGTGTAATCCCTCAAGGGAATCTAGGCATTCCTTTTTGAAACCTAGAGGTTCGTAAATGTTATAAATTTTCTGCTTCTCTCGAAGGTACCCCTAAGCGGGATTTTGTCAGGCACCAAATCCCGGTGGTGTGGATGCTGAACTTGAAGTTCTTGGGCTCAAGTAACCTGCGATCAGGCGTAGTTTTCTTTTGACAGAGCCTCGAAAAAAGAAAAGTACGCCTGATCGCAGGTTAGGGCTCAAGCCGCTCGCTGACGATAAGTTTGGTGATTCCCATGCAGTAGCTGCAATATTCTCAAACTGCGCTTGAAATATTCATGCAAGTTGTCACCCATCGGCCAGTTAGAGTTGTTGAAAGTTATGTTTCTTTCCATCCAGCGTTTCATTAGTCCTGAAAAGACCCTAAGAGGAACTGTTAGTCTTTTTGTTGTTTTGTTCTTGTCGGGATCTTCACTCATTGCTCCACCCCCTTCCATCGGCACCACCAACCCTTCCGTCATGTTGTTGACACGCATAGAGAAAATGGGCCATAGTTTCGTGTGAGAGTTGTTGGGTAATTGAACCTGACTGCAACCACGAAAACAGACTAAACATTTGTAGTCTTGTTTCAGGTAATTCTTTGTTATCCACGTTGCCGTACGCAATTGGTGAGGATAAATACATCTTCTTCGATGTTTTAACATATAATACGCGCGGATATTTTGCGAGTTGCGTAGTATTTTTCCGAGCCCCGCAGGGGCGAGGAAAAATACCAGCAATGAGCAAAATATCGGCGAGTATTATGTGCTAAACCATCGAATAAGAGATTTATTATTCCTATATAAAAAGGTGTTATTTTGCTTCAATTTTATTTGGTAAGAGTGTTTCTAAAAAAATGCATCATCTGTCCTTCAGGGCGCTTGCGAACGATGTAAACGGCACAGAAAGCCAGCCAAGTGTCCTTTATTTGATTGTATAAACGAGATGACGAGAGACAAGCGATGACAAGCTAAATTCTGGGGCTTTGTATCGTGTTGAAAACAATTTCGTTGATCGAAAACTCCAGTTCCGTCCGTATTTGCTCTGTTCTACAGTGTAATACTCTCATATTTTGTGCGTTCTCTTGACCAAAATGACGTAATAGTGGAATAAACCCCATTATTAAATTCTCAACCTCGAATAATGCAATTCTAGCTTTCTCATTGATTCACTGGATCTCCGTTATCAGCCATTATAACTGATTAGAGTGTAATGTGAAGTGCTAAGCTTCTACCCCAAATGAACCATGTACCAGTGGAAATGGTCCCACACAAGGACAGAGAAAAACTCTAACCAGGGTGGGAATTGAACCCACGACCTTCGGGTTAGATCACCGCTGCTCTGCCGACTGAGCTACAAGGTCAGACGAGAGCAGGCCGTGGGAACTGAAGATCTTAAAGTCAAGGCAATTAACATGTACAAGTACAAGTAAGGATTACGTTTTTTGCAAACGTTGGCCGTGTAGCACTTATATTTGAACAGACTTGACTGATTAGAGTGTAATGTGAAGTGCTAGATTTCTACCCCATATGAACCATGTGAGCGTTAGCCCTACTAATGGAAATGGGCCCACACAAGGGCAGTTCACATTCAGCGTAGAACACAGGCATACTTTACTTTAAGTCTTCTTTAGTCAATACTATGAACTCGCCTATTATCTCTATTCAGGTTTGCCTTTGGTAAACAAAAATGACTAAAACTACAACCCTCAGCAATAATGTACCTTAAGCAGTAACAAAGATCCGGGTCTGATTCCCAAGGAGATGAGAGTGGCCGCATCTTCTGTTAGGGCAACGCCGTTTAAAGACAGATGTTGATCCATTGGCATCACTGAGAAACTCCTCATTAACTGCAGCGAAAATATAATCAAGTGTAACGTAAAGAGCATTTGGTCAGTTATCAACTGTGGGTCGTAGGTTCAATTCCCACCCTGGTCAGAGTTTTTCTCTGTCCTTGTGTGGGCCCATTTCCATCAGTAGGGCTAACGCTCACATGGTTCATATTGGGTAGATACTTAGCACTTCACATTGCACTCTAATCAGTTAAGTCTGTTCAAACATAAGTGCTACACGGCCAACGTTTGCAGAAACGTAATCCTTCCTTGTAGCCGTATCAGCCATTATACCTGCGTTTGACCTTACATGGGCATGAATGCGGCAAATGTTGCTCAGCATAATTTTTTTGGCGCCCGGAAATCACATCACTTCCCGGTCGTTTCTTTAACTTAAATAGAATTTAGCAAAACCGGAGGTTGAGAATTAAATAAAACAATTATTCCATTCACCTTTGTTGGATACGAGATTGGTAATAGCCACTCTAGGCTCGGCGCTACGCGCCTCGTTGGCTATTTACCATCTCGTATCCAACAAGGGTAAATGGAATAATTGTTAATTGTTCTTGTTATTTATGTTTGCTATATCCCCACCAATAGAATATCTCCATTTTTCACTGTAGAAAACGCTGAAAACCCGTAATCCCAGTTCGCCCCCGTGGTTAGGACGCTTGCCTTGAGATCCGGAGTTTGGGTTTAGGGTTAGGGTTTAGGGTTACCATAAGACGCGAACACCCCGTATAAATGGTACAAAGTCTACGTTCACGGCTTTCTCAAGCTGCGGCTTATCCCGGCCGGGGAGTTTATACTCGTATAAATAATTCCTTTCGCGTACTGCATGTACGCCGTGGCCAGAGTAAGCCATGGCTTATTTTCTCTCGTATAAACGGCCCTATTGTTATTCTGTTCTGTCGTTTCGTTCATTGTGTTTCATTGGCCCTGAAAAGCCCCAATGGGGAGTGGTCTAATTAAGTAAAAAAAAGTCAAATTTCTTTAGTGGTCAATTTGCATTTTCAACTAAGCTAATTTCTGTGTTTCGCTTTCCCGCCGACGCAGTACCACCCTTCTCTTTAGAATCTAAACGATTTTATCCATTTTGTGTACGGTAAGTTCGCTAATTGGATCAATCTCAGTTTTCTATGGGTTAAAAGTGGTTTCTTAACGGCTTTTTTAGAGAGCGTTGGTAGTGAGCATTTTATCCCGCGGCTGTTCATAAGTCTGGTTATACTTTTATTTTCGATCGCGGGTCTTTCTCGTATGGTGGAAAGGAAAGGAAAGGAACTTTATTTAAGTGTTAAATGGGGTTGACAGGCCTACACGACTTCCTTGTGCGTGGTCTAGTTCCCCATGCGTTGCCTTTGTCATAATTATGCTCTCTTGAGTACGTATTTGAATGGACGCCTCTTTTAGGTGGTTCCTGTAGGATTCATTTAGCAATAGTTTTTGTCCTATGATAATTTACATTTGGATCTCTATACTGCTGTCATGATATGTCTTCTTCCAAGAAAATAGTTCGTCTCGGTAATAATGCTTTTAGTTTCTTGTTGTTGATTTTCGCAGCAGTAATATGAATGTGACCTTATGGCCTCACGCTTTTGCGCCAATTTAATTCTAGGCTCGACCGATATGTTTATCGGCGGTAGAAGTTCCCTGCTAGCAGAGGTCTCTCACGGCGAGGCAAAAATGAGAGGAGGGAGATAGCTGCCTTTTTAAAAGCTTTGTTTGCTTTGTTCTGCGTTTCTTAGCAGATCGTTATGCTCTTTGGAGGCGTTTTTTTTGCCGGGTGTTTTTGCCTTAAATTGCTTCACTCGTTCTTGTGACTTCTTCAGCGTGTTTTGGGTTGTGGTCATGGCCAGTCCCTATCTTCCTTCAACTTCTGGAGTTAATTCGTTCTCGTCGATGCTCTTTTGATATTTGATGTCAATGTCCTTAAGTCGCTCCTTTGTCGAGGCATTTAGATAACCCGACTCTAGGTGGAGGTTCTCTGACATATCATTTGGTCAGGCAAGACCGCGGTTTCGATCCTATCATGTGGATTTCATCCATGATTCAGCCTCATAGTATTCGAATGCTTGCATATTCCAGGGCGAAAACCAAGGTAGTCACACTGGGTACTTCAGAAGAGAAAACTATGGGTATCCCCTCCCCCCCGCCTAAAACTGCAAAATAGAAAAAAAAAAACTTGAAATCCCCCCGAACCTCAGTGACATCAACCGTCTCTCAAAGCTTATCGTCTATAATTCTCGATGAAAAACTAATATTTCGGTCAGTGGCGTTGAGATAGCAGGGTCTCAGTAAACTGGTGCACACCTACAGAAAGACCTAAACTCCACCTCTTTGAGTTTAGTACATTTGGCGAAGAAGCCACATGTAGGTCGTCACCCTAAATCCCGGCCGGAAAACACTCGATCAGGGAGTTCGAAAATGTGGGGAGGAAGTGCTACCTTCTTAATTACATCTACCAGAAGATTCTGCATCTACGAATACTTATACAAACAAGTTAGAAAAAACACGTATATTCACGCACATTCGTTGGGTGAAATGGTAAAGGAATACTAACAATACTTTTTTGTACTCTTCCTGTTCTTTTTTGCTGCGGTATATATGAATAATTTTCTGTACGCCTGTTTTTATTCGTGTGTCTATGGGTGAATGTATGTGTTATTTCTCCATATTTATCCATAGGTTAGTGAGCCTACAATTCGCCATAACATTTTTTTATATTATTTGGCTTGTTTTCCTATCTGATTTATTTATAAAGGGGTGTATACATTTACATGGAGGGCACAATGAAGTATTGTTGTAAGTATTTTGTCGAATATGGCCTGACGACAATCAGTGGACCCACGCACAACCCTTGTGTCAACATCTAGAAACGCCAAAGTATATTCTGCATTCTCCGACTGCAAGATGATTATATCCAGAATAAATCACAGTCAGCAACTATAACTAACTCATCCGTTTATTTCTGCGAAGCGTTCACTGCTGTTGCCAATTCACTTAGGTTGTACACGGCAAGTTGGCCTATTCTCTTTTTCTAGAACCTACGTACACAAAGTCATGTACTTATATTGCGAGATCACGCCTTGGATTACACTTTACTACATTGACGAAGCTACTGTAACCCAATCACTGGTCAGTTAATTTTGTTTTCCCTATCTTGTCTGAATACATGATGCATGTGCCCAGTTGCGGACAAAAGAACTCGCACACACCGTTCGCTAAGAGGGCATAGCTCTAGGATCCTATGTCGATGAAATGCTCTACAGTGGTCTGAAGTGTCAGCTGGGAAGATGTATGAGCGAGAGACACTACAAAATAAAGCAACGGTATTTGCTAGGAACTTAACTTAAGATTGGACATAAACAGGTTTGCAGATGGAAAGGCTTACCCGCGTGTACAAACCAAGCTGATTAAATTTCAAAAGTCAACCCCCGTTCAATGCGTTTTGTAAGGAGACTAGACCCCCTATGGCATGCAAATTTACTATACCTTGTGTACACAATCAATCAATCAATAAATCAACCGAAGCATAAATAAATGAAGTTCTCAGTTGAAGAACGGTATACACTTGAAATATCAGGTATCTACGCTATCTGACCACCCTTTCCTTCTAATGCAAAGATGTTTCCAATATAATAACCTTCACATCCGACAAGCTGCACTCGTCCAAGAGTTGTGCAAATTAGTTCTAGTGGCACGAGGGCATTTCAGAGGCTGGCACGTGTAGTCCACTGTTTTAGTGCGTGCCGATCTATGAACAAACAAACCGGCACTACGATTGTCCTCAAAAGAATAATCAAAATGCCACTTTTCTCCCGAAGACACTTTTTGTGTTTTTCGCTTGCAATTGTAAAGTCGATTTTGCTTTCACTTTCTTCTCCTTTGAGCACCCACGATTTACGATGTTTTTGAACACATCTTCAGGAAATAACAACATATCCGAGTACATAGCAAAATGTAATGGTATTTGCTGAAATCAGATTGAAATGAATCACTCGTTTGCTCGTTCGATGCTTGTCAATTCCCCTAACAATGGAATGACACCGTCAAAATTAGCGTACGGAAAACGAACCTTTTGTGCATGGTTATGCAGTCAAATTTAATAAGCCGAGTTTCGATTTGACATAAATTCAAGTGGGTGTGTTTTTTGTATCAATAAAGAGATTTGACTTTCTACTAATATAAGGTGAACCCACACGCTGCTCTTCACTTCAAACACAAGACAGTGAAGGATCTTAAATAACACGATTTTGAGCACCTAATCTCAATTTTCCCACCTCTATGATCTGCCTAAATCTTGAACAAGTTGATTGTATCTCTTTTTACCTTCGATCTCGACACTGGGAACCTCTAACATCCATATTTTATATCGTCCCGTTTTACATGATGAATCAATGCCGTCATCAAGCAGAGTGAATTAGCCTTTATTTGAAGAGCTTCGTTGCTAATTTTTTTTTACTCGGTGCAACCTAGGGTTACCAGTTAAGTTTTGTCAAGCCAGTCAAACAGTTGCGACCTCACCTTAGCAAACGGCACTGAGTACCCTTGTAACGTAGCGATGGGAAAACAGTGTCAATTCAAAGTGATTATGACTGCGAGCGTAAGTGGTCATGGGAGCGCTAAAGCGACCAAATCCCTGTACATTCTGATATCTTCGGCAATGTTTAAACCATGCCGTGTTTAAACTCCAAACTGCTTTCTTTTTTAAATTTTCAAGAAACAACTTCAGCCATGTTGGTCACTTTGACTACTCGCGTCTTTTTCTGGTGGCATCGGTCGAAAAACTAACCGCAGATCGACAGAAAAAAAGAAAGTTTTGAAATAACCAAGTATTCACTCGTTTGTCTTACGTTTGTCTGACCGGGTCTTGTCTGTGGTCACTTTACGATCACTACGTTTGACTCACGGTTCTTGCTGAATGCACTATGCAGTGAAACGTCGTGTCTGTCATTTTGATTACTTCACGTTGCAGATTAGGAGAGAACGAAAAGAAGCGTACAAAAGCTCAAAAAGCACGAGCAAACTATTCATGGTTTGGGGCTCATTTAACGTAAATGCCACGGTCCGGCGGAGATGTTAAATTTCCCTTTTTACTGGCGTTAAATTTGGGAAAATCAGAATTGTCAACCCCCTTGCAGTTGGCCGGATGCGTTAACGTTATTATTGCCAACAGCCGCTTCTGCATAGAGTGTTTCACACCGACCTTTTTCTCCACGAAATGAAGAACAAAACGTGGAGCCGCAGAACGTAGCGTTTCAAGTCGAAGCAGTTGAACATTTCCCCCCGAGGCAACCGGGAGCCGGTCGCACGCGTAATCCAGCCACTCAAGACATTACTGCACTGTAATTATAAAGTCAGATGTCTATCAGAAGAGTTGGAAAGGAAAAAAAAGAACGACAGCGGCAAAGCAAAATCTGCTGAAACGTTACTGGTACGTCTTATACACTTGTAGTAAAACAAATATTCCATTTCCCACTGAATTCCGATATCAATTGACTTTCAATCCCCCGCACTCTAAACCTCGATTGTTTCGTTGTTTGTTTGTTTTCCGCGATCTAATTGTTTCCATTCATTTTGTTTCATGATCATGAAATACTTCGGTTGCAGAGACTTTGAAAATCTCTGAGAACCATGCTGCGCTTTTCAATTTTCTGTCCAATGACGTGCCCGGACTCGTGTCCCTACGTCCCTATCGACGAGACTTTATAAGGAGCGTCGCTATTGGATAGCGTTCCTTTCGCAAACTGCCGACTGCATCATCAGTTGTTCTGTGTCGATCGCCTGCCTGAGTTGTTCGTGGTCGATACAGCAGCAATGACGATGCAGAGATGAACTCCATTATCCTAGCAATTTGGACATTTATTTGGGTGAGTGACAGTTCAGTTCTTTAAGTTTTATATGTGGTGAAGGACCCAAGTTTTGTCCGAGCGAGCAATTAGCTATTAAAAGTGCGTGCGATGCAACACCCACTCGGAAGCAACCGATTTGCTCTCGTGAATTACTTGCGATCGTGAAGATCTCTCTGTTTAATTCATCTCTTAATTAAGAGCGAAAATTTGCGTTAATCATCTCTTTCGTCCTGCTACAATAAGGTTGGTATCGAACTGTCAGGAAACATGCTTCGGTTGTCCTTTTGACAAGCAAGAACGATTGGTCTGATGCATCTCCGCATGGTTGAGTTTTAAGCATATTTTCGCTTGTGCATGAAAATGCGTTGTTAGGACGTTCAAAGTACATATTTGTCCACAGTCTTTTGCAGTTTAAACAATAAATTAATGGTATTTCGTGTCTGTATCTCTTGTGTATCTATTCCACGTTTGTCAAAAAGGGCCAGGATTTAGGATGACTTCTCAAGTGTTTCGTCTCCGGAAGTTAACCTTTACGCCAACTTCAATACGGATCTAAACACTTTTTCATAATATTATGATTAAATGATGTTCATCGTGACAGGATTTCAGGCAATTTGTAGACTTTTAAACGAGTATTGTTTTATCTGTCTAAAATGAGATCTTTCTCAGAGACGTATTAAGGTGGTAAACGTGTACTTTGTGAATGCATAGTTTCAAAAAAGGCATTCATGCTATTTATATTCGCAAAAGATATATTTGAAAACTTAATTTTACTTGAATCCATGAATTTTTTTCTTTCCTGGAAGCCATTATCATGATTTAAAAATTCAATGCTCTTTGGAAGATTGGAGAAAATCACAGCAACTGAGATGGTTGTGTTTGGTTCTAAATTCGGAGAGTAGTTGGTGAGGATCAACTTGATCTCAAAAAACAAATCATTTTTACCTCGTTCTTTAATTAAAGAGGTTCAGAAGGGTTTTCAGCTGAGCTTACATGCGTAAGCGACACACAGTTGTTAAGCTGCTCGTGTCTGTGCAAGCTCATATGGGTAACTGGAAGTAATAAAAACCCGGGGGGGGGGGGGGATACTCCCTTATATGGGCTATATAGGTGTGTGTGCGGCCCCAAAGGGTAGGGTTTTTCAGCTGTTCTGGTCATAAATAGGGTATCGATTATGGCCAATTTTCCACCATTTTGGTCATAAACAGGGTATCCATTTTTGCACCCCCCCCCCCCCCCCCCCCGGGAATAAAAATCACTGAGCACTGATATCTCTCACTTTTCTTTTAACTTGATACAGATGATCACTGAGCACTGATATCTCTCACTTTTCTTTTAACTTGATACAGATGAATATAGCAGTAAATCTCCTTTTCATAAAAACTACAAACACTTTGCCCAAATGATTGGATGGTCACTTAAATCTGTCTCCCTTGGCCTGCAGTTCCATGCCTGCGCAGACTCAGTCATGAGTGGGTGACAAACTTTACACATGGGTAACTCCTGATCTCTTAACCCCCCTCATTTTTCTTTATTTTGCATTTTCACTTGTTTTACTTAAATCAGTTCTTTAAAATGTACTGTATGTGTTCAAAATGTTAACAAATTTTGTTGGTGAAAAAAGGAATTAAAGTGATTTTTGTGTAAAACTGGCCTACTACAGATTTTGTTAAATTTGAATGACATAATAGAGATCGTTTCTGTCATTATATTGTAATGCTGTTTGGGAAGAATTCACGACCCAATTAAAAAAGAAAAAAGGCAATGTTTGTTGATTGTAAAGCTCAAAGAAATGCCTTAAGTATATCATTGCTATGGTAAGGTATTTTGAAAGAAAATTAATGTGATGTGAGAAGTCTTTGATGGGTACTTATTAACCCTTCCCTACCCAAGAGCAACACTTCTAGATTTTACTCTGGCTAATGCCAGATGATTTTACCCTATTTTTGTCATTCATCCGATTGCTTGGAAGAAAGGAAAATGGTGGAGTCATTTCCTTTGCTTTCTTGATCAAACATTTATAATGGTTGTTATTGTTTATTTTGCAGTATGTAAGCATAGCTACATGCTGTCAGCCGAATCAGTTCACGTCTTCAATTGACAAATCTTCCTGTTGTGATTACTGCCAAGCAGGATATTACATGATAAAAGAATGTGTTGGATCAACGCCAACACAATGCCAGCCCTGTCGTCCTGGTTCTTTTACAAGTGGGCCAAACAAAGAAGTGACTTGTAAATCTTGTAGAGAGTGTGACAGCGGAAAAGTAAAAAAGACCGAATGTACCAAGACAAGGGATACCCAGTGTGAATGCCCGCAAGATACATTCTTTGACACTATATTGCTAAAATGCTCAGACTGCACTGAATGCGGTGCAGGACAGCGAACAATTTCAATTTGTCAAAAAGAAAAGGATGCGGAATGTGCGACTTGTGGCAAGGTTAGTCTATTTATCATGAATAAAGTATTGGTTGTTGCTGTAGAAAATCCCAAATTGGGTTGTAACAAATGACATGTGTTATCCTCAAATTGTTTACATTTTTATCAAAATAATTTTGTTTGTTTTGTTCTAAAAATGTTGGAGTCGAAATGACATCGTTACCTTTTCCGTTCAGTAGAAACTTTGCCTCAAATTCCATTATGGTGCCTTCTTGAATGGGCACAATCATTGAAAATGCTGTTTTCTGTTCCAAACCGGCTTGAATTTTAATTAACCTAACTACGGTACCTCACATTGAATCTTTCAGGGTACATACCTGCATAGAAGGGAAAATAAATGTGTTTCTTGTGGACGTTGTAAAAAAGGTCAAACAGTGATAGAAGAATGTGCCCCATCACACGACACTGTTTGCAAGAATGGTGGTTACCGTCAACCCACAAAGACAACAGATAACGAACCTTTTCAAAAAGTCAAGACAAGTCAAGCACCCATGACCAAACCTGGGACTTCTCTTGAAAGAGGTAGTAAATATCATGACCGAGTTATAACATTTATGTAACAGTGTTGCTTAAGGGGGCTGGAATGGGTTTTTGGCTGCACGCGCGTTACCTACATGTGCCATAACTAAGAAACATGCGTCAAAAAGTAGCGCGTGCAACACACCAGAAGCGAAAATATAGTGTAAAATCACGCGATCAAGAAATAAAACCTCTGGGAAAAAAATGGTCTTTATCTCAAAATTTTGCTAGGTGACCTATCTTGATTTTTTGCATGCACCTGTCGAAGTTTAAAGTCCAATGTGATATTCAACTAAGAGGCATCAGCACATTTCAACAAAACAATCTTTATTTACTTTCTTTGGTTCTTCAATGAATAAACAGTTGCTGAAGTAATTCATGACTGTCACTGTGTATAGGTCAACTTGAAGAACTTGATTAAAAAACCACAAACTGAACAGTTTTGACCACCTACAGTGTAGTTAGTTGTAGTGTGCACTTATCTGGTAAGCTTCTACTACCATGTCTGCTTATTTAAATGTTTTAGTTTTTAGTTAAGGGTCAAGGTTTTCAGTTGGCCTACTTTAATTCTTTAGTTTGTAGATGCTCCTATCTTTTGTAGATCTCCACTTCATAGAGAAAAACAAAAAACTAAGCTTTTGTTGTCCCTCAAAAGATTTCTTGTTCTTTTTCGGAGCTAGGCATCTTGCATTTATTTTTTGTAAAAGCAAACGATCCAGGACCATGTGAGCTACGAACATGAAAGAGTCGCAGACGTCTTGTTTTTTCGAAGGTACATTGTAACCGCTGTTCAATTTAGTGTGACCAGTCAGGAATGCCATGCTTTCGCTCGTTGTGTTAACCCGTCTTCCACCCATTTAATAGAAGACTATCAAGCTTTTTTGTTGAATTGTGGAGAAAAAGCCGTGACAAAAATGATAGCCCTGGGAGTGAAACATATGTTTGCGTCCAGATGGATGCACAAGGAAGACATTTATGCGTCTTTTCCAACATTTTATGCATCAGAGACACGGGACGCGCATGTAGATGGATCACTACAGTTATCTAGGGCAATTTTCTGTAAACTATAAAAACATGTTTTTCGATGTATCTTAAATTAAAGGGAGTCAGGGTGGCTTAGCGGTTATCTATCGAGCCTCCCACCGCTGCTAGCTGGGGTTCAACTCTGGCCCCGGCTTGCACGTGGGCTGAGTTTCAGTCAATCTCAACCTGACTCGAGGGTTTTTCTCCGGGTACTCCGGTTATCCACCCTCATCAAAATTGACTCACAGCTACCGTAAACGTCCATGTATAAGCCGCATCCGTAGATAAGCCGCACTCCGAATTTAGAAGCGCAGATTTTGGAAAAAAATGTAATACAGTAAAGTTTGAAGTTCCGGTAACGTTCTATTGCTATAAACCAACAAGGACAAACAATCAAGGTTTCACCATAAAGTTGAAATTCCTTCAATATTGAAACAAAACGAACGAGTGCTTAGTAGCCAAGCTTTAAATGTGGGGAGGAGTCTGGGCCAGGGCCTGGGTATCATGACTATGTCTATAAAGATCAGTACCCGCAACAGGCGAAAAAATTCATGCAGAACAGGAGCTTGATATTGCAGTCGACAAATTTGCCGAGAAGGTGGTCAAGGACAACGAAACAGTCAGCCATTTACCTTGCGAGTACTCGCGAATTTTGTGGTATTTTATCGCACGTCACTGCAAACAGCTGTGCGGAGGAATGGAGATTCCTTGTAGGTTGGTGTTTACTTGCTCAGGTAAAGCGAAAATTAATCGCTTGAAAGAACTATTGGAGAGCAAGATTCGCCGATAAACACTCGAAGACACAAACGGCTCGTTTAGAAGCTACCACTCATTAAAAGGTCAATGAACAACAGCAACATGCTCTCAATTTCTTTTATGTTTCTTTACTGAGATCTTAAGAAGTTGTATGAATGTTAATTAGGTTTTTTAAAACTCCAAACACAGATGTATCCATGGATAAGCCGCACCCTTGATTTATGGCTTCAATTTTGTGAAAAAAAGTGCGGCTTATACATGGACGTTAACGGTAATTAACATCTAGCTGTGGTGCTGTGCTGCAACATCAAACATGGACTGTATAGCGGCAGCCAGAGGCGCCTTTGTATGCTTTCAGCCCGACATTGTGAGCTGCGCCTTTCGCAATTCAGTCCTAAATACTGCAAGTAAAGGGTGATTAGCACTGCTAGTTATTATTATTAGTGTTATTATTATTATTATTTAAATTGTACTAGATAACTTTTTGTCATACTCCCTAAAAAGTTAAAGAATTTAGGGAGATTTCCAACAAAGAAATAAAAATGGTAGGTCACCGACTTAATTTTTCAGATAGTTTTCAAAAACAGAAACTTAAGAGGGCCTTTTTGTGGACCTGGCATTTTGCCATGGTAACCTATGTGATGTCATATGTGTATTAATAATAATTGAAACTTATATAGCGCATTTTTCATCCTGAACATGATCAAATGCGCTTTACAATTTAATAAAATGAATAAAATAAATGAAATTACAAGCAGTTATGATTAAAAATAAATTAATGTATAGATAATAATAATAATAATAATAATAATAATAATAATAATAATAATAATAATAATAATAATAACAAGGTAAACAATAAATATTTGACGAATTAAAATGTATAAGAATTACAAATTAAAAGCTTGTTTAAAAAGATGTGTTTTGAGCCGGCACTTAAAACTTGAAAGAGAGTCAAGGCTAGATATTTTATAGGGCAGATTGTTCCAAAGCTTCGGGGCTGCGTAGCAAAAAGCTCTTCCTCCAAGTGTTGAGAGTATCTTGCCACTAGGAGTCTTAAGCATAATTCTTTTGCTAGATCTGAGTAAATATCTAGTTGATGATTTCCGACTGATCAATTTACAGATATAGTCAGGTGCCATGCCGTGAATAGCTTTAAAGGTAAAGAGCAGAATTTTAAATTCAACCCGGTACTTAATTGGAAGCCAGTGAAGCTGATATAAGACTGGTGTGATATGACTGAACTTCGGTTCCTTGAAAATTAGTCTCGCAGCTGCATTCTGAACTCTTTGTAACTTTTCAATTTGTACTTGTGGAAGTCCGTAGAGTTAGCTGTTAGCTGAATTAAGGTCTCGGTGGATTTACGTGATAAATATTTTCTTATTCGCATAATGTTATGAAGATAATAGAATGATGTATTACAAATTTTGTTTACGTGGGAGTTCATCGACAGCTTGTCGTCATTAAAAACATCAAGATTTTTCACAACTGACGATCTCATTACATCAGAATCGCCCACGGTAATTGATGAAATATTGACTTTAGTTAACTGTTGTCGGGTTCCTATGATAAGAAATTCCGTTTTTTCATCATTGAGAAGGAGTTTGTCATGTTCCATCCACAAGCGTATGTCCTTTATACAATTCTGCATGGCAAATGTAGCATCTTGTTGGCTAGACAACATGTCAGGCCTGAACGAAAGATATAATTGTGAATCATCCGCATAGCAATGAGAGTTTGGAAGATGTCTTTCAATTACATGGAATAGTTTTGAAGAGTAGATGATATATAATAGGGGACCTAGACAGGATCCTTGTGGAACACCCCAATCAACAGAGCAACTGTCAGAGAGAGCACCGGGAATAGAAACACATTGTCTTCTGGCCATCAAGTATGAGGTAAACCAATCCAATGGTGCTCCAGAAATTCCAAATGAAGTTTGAAGTCTACGCAGAAGTAAACTGTGATCGACTGTATCAAAGGCTGCGCTCAAGTCTAATAAGACAAGTAGAACAGCATGCTGAGAATTCATTTTCATCAGAATATCGTTAGTAATTTTCCAAAGTGCCGTTTCTGTACTATGGTTCTTTCTGTATGCAGATTGTAACGAAGGGTAAAGATCGTGTTTTTTCATATGATTACCCTACAATAGAGTTGCAAAGATATTTATAGTTTTCCTACACTATGAAGTATCCTTCTTTGGTATCTTTCATCGTTTGCTTTCAAGCCTCCCTCCCTTAACTATCAAAAATAACCTGAATTAATACATGTAGCACAAGTGTTCTATCCCCACTGATGAAATTTCAATCTTTTGGGGTTTATACTAAATTGGACTTTACAACACTTGCCAATAAAAAAACATGGCTGTATGTTGGTGCTTCTCTACCTCAAGTTTTGAATGTTAAAGGTCAATAATATTTCTAGTGAAACCATCAGTACTAATATACATGTAAGCATCAATTTGTTGAGGTGATAAAAGTAAATAGTTATTAAACTCTATACGTAGATTGAAAAGCTAAAGTTTTGAGTATTAACTCTTTGTCAGGTCAGAGCACCAAAGGGCCAGGGTTGTGTCACCGCAGGGAAGTTCAGGGCTTGAAATTAACAAAAAAATCCAGTCACAATTTTGTGACAAGATACAAAAATTTACTTGCAATTTTGCAATTTTTGCAAAATCATCATTTTGCATTGTGTTGTCAGCGGTTTAGCAAAACAAAATGTGAGCCCGGGCGTGTCCACGTAACGTCACAGCTAAATTACGCTACAATTATGCTACTTTCAGATTGAAAGAAATTTCATGGCAAGAAACAAAATAATTTTGTAATATCTTTATTTGTTTTAGCAAAAGTAGCAGCAAAGTGGCAACTGCTAACCCTTTTGTTTCAAAAGAGCAAAGATAAAAACAAGTCGCTAATTTGCGACTTTCCCAGATATTTTAGTCACAAAGAGAAAAAATTCAGTCACAAATGTGACTGTATTGGTTGCAATTTCAAGTCCTGAAGTTCATTTTGTGTAGTTTTACCGTCCAATAAATTTACCATTCACCACTTTTGCTCTTAAACGACACAAATGGTTACAAAATGTGTTTGTTGACAAAGTTACAAACAATGGAGAGAAACTTTGTAAACTGTCAGTTTTCGAAAACCCCAGGTGCAATCCAATTAATTTCAATCTCCTTCAATTTTTCCTATTCCTCCCTCCATTAATTTTTGTATTTGCTGTTTTATTGAAACCTTCCTTGAGTGCTTTAGTAGTCATTTAGCATTTCCCATGTTTTCCTTGCCACCTCCCAGTCTCTAAATTTAACTAAATTTCATGAAACAATTCTTGAGATGTCTGTCAGCTTTACAGTATCTTCCTCATTGGCCAATTGATAAATTTACTTTAAGATAATCAGTTTATACAGGCAGCTGTTTTCTTGTTTTGAAACACCAACATACACAGCCCCATACCCTGGTTGGCAATGAAGTTCCTTGATTTCCTTCATTAACGAGAAGGACAGGAAACCGCGGCCCAGATCTCCTCAATATCGTCCAGAACTTTCAATGAATACTTAACAACTATCACCAAAGGTACTGCAACAATTACAATAGTGGGCTGAAGGGATGGCGCAGCGGTGAGAGCACCCGCTTCCCACCAATATGGCCTGGGTTCGATTCCCAGATCCGGCATCATACGTGGGTTGAGTTTGTTGGTTCTCAACTCTGCACCTAGAGGTTTTTCTCCGGGTACTCCAGTTTTCCCCTCTCATCAAAAACCAACATTTGACTTGATTTGTTTTAATTGTTAATTTCAGTTTACAGTGTCCCCAATTAGTGCTCCAGCGCTAGAACGACTAGACACTTAAATAAAGTTTCTTTGCTTTCCTTTCCTTTATTATTGGGCGCAAATCCTGCTTGAGTTGCTTGCAGGCGAATAGCAAAGGATATTCGGAGTTTGAATAGCCAATCAGAGTGCGAGCAACATGCACTATCCACTGATTTAGTACTAATAAATGATTAAACTGTCAACCAGTTTAAAACCTGCTGTAGCCAGTTTGAATTTTAACACCTGCCCAGAAGAGTGGAATTGACATTGCAATAACGTCACATTGCACTTGCGAGACAACATCAAGGATATCCAATCAGACGTGTCTCTTCCTTTTTGCCAGCGAGGGGAATCAGGAAACTCCTGACAAGCAGAGTAGCAGCACCACAATTTCTTAAGTAAAAAGCTAATGTCATTAGCTCTTCATCAGTAAGGTGATAATGTTATGAGTTTGTCTTTTCAGGTGACACTGAAGTGCCTAAATTGGCAGTCAAAGAGGATGGCAAATTGAGTACAAGAGAGGGGATTCTGATAGGCATTGTAGTGTTTTTGGTAATCGTGGTCCTGCTTTTAGTGATATTTGTTTGCAAAGGACGCAGAAAATACACTGTACACAAATGTGATAGAAAGAAAGGTGAGAACAATAATTTCTAATTAAGTTATCAAGAATAAAAATCAGCGGTAGTAGGTAAGAGTGACAATTCGACAACTCGCTCATTTTTGAATTTGTTAAACTAGAATCAGGTCTCTGTACATTTCCATGCACATTGCATTTCTTTTCAGTTGTAACACATTTTTCATGAACATTTTTTTATATAATGAGATCCGACTCTAGTTTTATTAATTTTAAAATGATATGAATTTTAAAATGATGAGCGACTCACGAAAATGTCATTCTAACCTACTATCACTGATTGTTATTCGTAATAAAATTATTACATGTATTATTGTTTATCTAAAACCTCTGTTATTAGAAATAACTCATCAGAATTAATTTTTAAAAATAGCATGCATCATAAATTATTTAGAAGCAGTTACTTTGCAGTCCTATCTGTGCTCATAATTAATTTTGGGTCCTCCAATAATCATTTGTGTTGTTGTACAAAGAAAAAGGGACATGTTCAGCTATTGCATGTGCGCATTGAACACTGTCCATCCATAACGACGTTAAAGTTACTTGAAAGAATCGTGTAAGATGAGTAAAAGTGTAAAACAAAACAGGGATTCAGTTAGAGAATTACAGCGGTTATCAGTCACGCGCCCCTCAATGACATTTTTTCACATTTTTAAAGTAAAATTAGGTGGACGTCAATAAAATGAGTCCAGGTCAGCACAGTCCCAATGCTCGCTCTGTCCATTTAAGCAGTGCCCCTATCTTTGTTTTTAAGCAAATTCATTGGCTTATCAGCTGTCAATATAAAATTGGATTTGTGTCTGTAATGCATTTCTTCATGAGGAATTTTTACTTTTCAGACGTAATCTCCACAGAGATTGCAGAATCAGCAATTAAAGGTAATTTTCTATTAAGTAACTTGGTGTAATAACATATTTTCCCAAAAAACTATTGAAAGTCATTCATTTATTGGAGGCTGCTGTGAGTCAGTACATGTACCATTCTTGCACATTTCCTTACATATCAATTACCACCGTGGACATTATCAAATGATTCTCCCATGCAGCCTTGATCTAAACATGCCAGGCTGTGTCACGGCAGAGCAGTTGATTTTGTGTAGTTTTACCAGTAGTTTATTACTTGCCCATACTCACTATGCAACGCATCAGGCCTTCTGATAGGGTGCGATGAAAAAAATTAATCCAAATTGTGCGAAATTTTCAGGGCAAATTATGCGATTAGAAAGGCCAATTATGTGATAAATATTGTAAATGATGCGATTTTTTTCTGAGCAATTTTAAGCTTGTTTTTCAAGGTTTCAGGATTAAAAAAACACGTTTTTATGGCCCTAAAGACATTTTGAACATAAGGGAACAGTAATTATGAATCTTGATCAACATTAGCTGGGACAAGTAAAAAAAACGAGGTCTTCTGCACTATTGGTGCGCCACGTTAAAAGTTGAAAGGACACAGCTAACATGCCAAATGAATGATCAATAATTATTAATATTTCTGTATGCTACGACTAGCTTCTTACACTTTGTTTTTGTGTGCAGTATTATATTTCTGAACAGATTTGCTAATCTGAACAAAGGGCGTTTTTGTGTTACACCAATTGGCGACTCTTTAAGAATGCGACTCGTACCAAGCCCCCCACATGCAAAATAACGCCTTGAACTTCGAATATTTATGAAATTGAAGGTAACAAAGGCTTTTTAGCCATCTTTAAAATGACGTATTTATGCAGGAACTCCTAAGAAACTTGTTGATTTATGTTTTATTTTATGAATTTTGTGCGTTCTTTTGTGAATTATGCGATTTTTCGTGAATTGTGCGATCGGATGCGATTTGAGGTCGATTGTGCGAAATCGTACCATCGCATAATATCAGAAGGCCTGTAGCATTAACCCAGACATTACTTTTGAACAGCACAACTCAAAGCTTCATGGCAAAAAAAGGCTGAACAGTCTAATCTGACTAATCTTCTTCAACTTTGCCAATACCTGCTCCCTTTTTTATTTACTTTTTTATTCAAGCTTTCCTTTGATGTACTTAAGTAATAATTATTAGTTTATGTTTCGCTTGATTGGTTGTCAGTTCCCAGCCACTGAATTTGGTTAAATGTTGTACCACAGCCCCTTAGAGAATTGGCATGTTTATACATGTAAAAGGTGCAGTTGCATCACATATTTCATTAATTTTGGTAACTGACTCAACACTAGCGTTTGTGGTACGACATTGTAAGTTCAACTTAAAATAACATGTGATTGAGTTCTTCAGTGTGCAACAAGAAAACCACATTGTTTATGTATATAAAAAAAAATCCTGTAGTATTTGAGTTATGTGTCATGTTTGACTACAGTTTTACATTTCTTACCTTTATTTGCATCTCACAAAAACAAATGAGCAAAATACATGAAAAGATGCTCTTTACTCACTCTCAGCCGGGCCATGCATAATTATGGTGTTAGTGTCCTTAAAATTTTGGTTATGTAAATGATCTAATAAATGCCTTGTATCTAATAAAAGCCCCCCGTGAGGTGTAATGTTTGGATTAGACGCTCCCCCCCCCCTCCCACCCCTCTAATAACCACCCAGTGTCTAATGATTCTCCCTCCACCAATACCAAGAATTTCCTTCAATAAAAACCAAAAATTATTATGAAATTTGTTTGGTTTCCTGCTTGCTTGGGTAACAATGGATTACAAATTGCATCTTGTTCATTCTCAAGTTCAAAGTACGGATAGCACTCTTTCATCTTCCTAATTTCTTTACTCAGTGTGTCAGCAACTTTCTTTCTGTTTGTGCTTTCTTGATAACATCCAGGAACAACATGACCCTTTCGTAATAACTGATTCAGACATCGAAGAGGCCAACAATGCCGTGGTTGACCCAGACCAGATGACGATGAAGACATTGATATTGAACTATGAACTATTAGCTTTGTATTAGGGCAGATTAGATTACTCACAAACACGTTTCCCATCTTACTCCGCTAGCTGTTAAGGTTAAAGTGAAATAAACGCCTCTCTCAAGTGAACACCTCATTCTGGTATCTATTTAATGCCCACACTAGGACCCATAAAATTTGGTAGATGCCAGGGGCATTTATTAGATCATTTATGGTCAGCCTGAATGTCATAAAAAAGGTTTTTTATGACAAACCAGTGTATCTATTGTCATAGTTAACTTGCAAACGAGCTTGAATGACACTTATTGAGCACTATTTTTTTTCTTTCATCCAGAAAATAATATTATGTTTAGAACTGTCCGAGCTGATGTAGTGGAGAAATTAGGGCATATTTTAAATTCAAAAAGTGGAAAGAACTGGAAGCATTTGGCTGGGTTAATGGGATACAGCAGCACGGATACACAGTTCTGGAATGTTACTCCGACAGACGCCACTCAGAAACTGTTATCTGATTGGTCCACAAGGAATGGATCAACAGTATATTCACTGTACAATATGTTAAAGAAGCTGCAAAGGGATGATGCAGCAGCCATAATTCGTCCTCTACTTGTTGATCAGGTGGTCGATGGTGAAAGTGTGTAAAGATAACACCCAGGACAAGATGCTTCAGATATCTTGGCAGAAATATTTTGTATATTTTTTGATATTGTTGAAATGTTATATGGTTTTTGCAAGGAAGGGATTTCATGAATAGAAAATGAAAGCTTTCCAAGTCATAGCTTTCCTCAGAAAATGATCACCATAGCCCAGCTAAGCTGTAGTTTGGTAAATTTATGATCACCATAGCCCAGCTAAGCTGTAGTTTGGTAGATTTACTGCAAGCAGTGTTCATAATAATTATTATAATATTTTTAGTTTTTTAGAAAGATGTATTTTTTTAAATGTTGTTAACTGCTTTGCACGTTAGAGCAAGCGTTAATAACTGGAAGGCACATGTATTCTTAGGAGGAGTCTTTTTATGATGCAACCAGGATTTCAACACCTTGAAAATTGGTCCAGAAACAACTTCAGAAAACTGTAACGAGGCTTTCCTTTAGGTAGTCTCGATCTATTACCTGTGTTAGGGGTAGTGGTCAACATGGTAAATTGCAACCAGATGGTCATTTTCCTGTGCAAATGAGGTACTTTTAAAGTTTTGCCACTAAGACACTATTAAAGGTTTCACTCAACTAGAACTGTACACCTCTCACATAATTATCCCGTGCAAGAAATGTCTTGCCAGCCAACAAATCAGGAAAAAATTTTTGAAAGACTTTCTGCTTGAGGGTGGCCATTTGCCTCCCCTTTTTTCTTCGAATCTGTTTCAGTGGTGGTTGAAGGTACAGTAAAGTAATATATATTATATTTTGGAAAAATGGTGTATTTCCTTCAAGCCACACCAGAAGATAGAAGAAAATAATGTTTTGGAATGTGACCAGTTTTAGATTGTACAATCCATGGTTGTATTAAATATGGGTTATGGCCTCGCAGAATTCTTTTATGCTAACATTTTTCAAAGGGTGTTTGTCAGTATATGCACAAAGAATCGAATGTATTTTTCATATGAATGTGTAAAATAGAAAAGAACCTTTTCACGTTCTTTTGGAAGCCAAAGGAAAAGTGGATATTTCCGGAGTTTCTCTGCTCAGCAGTATTTTTCTACAAAAAGTTTTTTTTAACGTTTGCCTTGATCTTAACAAACTTAATAATTATTATATGATGATAAATTTTTCCTCTTGTGATTAAGAGCGAGCGATTTAGAATTTAGATATGGAAAAATTATGCAAAGCTGAAGAGTTTTTATCTTTTTTATATAAATGGGGTGTTAGCTTTAGGAGAACACTAATCAAATCTCCAGTATCTGACAAGTTTACCCAACAAGCTTAAACACAAAGATGCACTATAAAAGGCATGGTACGTCTAAGGCACATGCAACTGGTTTTTTAAATCAACTATGGATGCCTAGAGAGCTCTGTGATGATCCATTCTGTAACATGTGATATAGAGAATATTACATGGCTGTGTGGAGATACAAAATTTCTGTTTTTCAATGGGAGAACAGACATTTTGTATCTCCAAGTGGCCATGTGTTGGTGTTAATTAGCTAAACACCAGTGAAATACCAAACCATTTCACTTAAAGTTTTTTCATAGTCTTAACATAGAGCAATGGCATGATTTATGATGTAACCATAGCAACGGTGTTCTTTTCACATGTAAAGATAACAAGTTATTTTCACACATGAAGATATCATGCTTTTGCGCAAAAGCTCACCTGGTATTTTATTGGTGTTTACAGAAGAAAAGAGGTTATCGGTTGTTCTTTTTTTAAAAAATCCCCAGTCACTTTTCTCACCCTGGTAATACCAGTATCTTTTTAAGGCTTCCTTAGATCTCTGTGTTGATGGTTGTTGATTGTCATCTTGGATTATCAGTCGTGCTTGAATGATTTCAAACAAAAACAGAGACTTGAATCAACCCTTTTATAGTGCATCTTCATGTTTGATGAAGTGCTTGTATCGGGTAGATGTTTATAAAAAAAACATGCTTTCAAATGAATGAATAATAATACATATACCAACAGGATTGTGTTTTTTCACCTAGAATGTCTTGACATAGTCTAAGATATTGGCATCCTATGAAAGTAGTTTTGTCAGGGTTGCCATTGTAATATTATTATGAACAATTTCAAGAAAATTGCCTGTTCAGGAATTGAAATGCAATGCGAGTTTCATTTACCAGGTGGAACACCTCATTTTACCAAGTTTTATTTGGTTTATAGCCTTGTAGTTATTGGATTGTCACTGATATCCAGAACTGCATGTAGTAAGTTGCACTGCTCGTTTTGATATCTAACACGAAGTGTCCAATAGTTTAAGTGTTTTAATACCTATTTCAAAAATGTAACTTTTAGGGTTTATTTTAGCATTAAAGTTTATTTAGGTTAGGGTAAAGGCAGCTGTTAATCTTTCCTTGATGAGCAGAGTTTAGAGAACATTTTTTGATGTCATTTGTCTGTATTCATAGACATGAGTGACATTAAAGTAGGAAAGATTAATAGCAAGTGGACACTTTGTGCCACTTATTAAAATCACTGCATGCACCTAACTACTACATTGTGGACATATCTGTGGATTGTGCGCTGTCTAATTCTAGGAACTGCATTCCTCAAGTCCAGGGGGAAAAAATCTTTGATTTTAATTGGCCTCAGATGGGTTTGATCTAACCAAACAGGCTTGCTGTAAACCTTGCTAATTTTGACGTAGTTTTGTTTTCTTGTGTAGATTATTTTGTTATCCACCAGGAAACAGCAGCGGCAAAAGCATTTTGAAAGGTGTTCGTGATGCGATATTCATTTCAGTGGCTTTGTCAACCAACATAGCCTTTAGTTAGTTTGTTTTCAGTAAGGTGTTAAAGAAATTTTTCTTGAGACTTGAAATTTATCCCTGAATATAGTGAACAGTGAATTTCGAGCTTGGTGGCAGTGATTAAGAAAATACTTGAATTTTTGTTTATCTAAGTATTTACGTGGGCTGAAATCTTGATCAATTTTGTACGATATATTTAAGTGATATTAAACTATCCAATTTATTGAAGCAGCTTGGAATGTGTCGAATTTCTATAATTTCACTTTGTTGAGAATTTTCCAATGCACCATTTTCCCACTAATATTTCATCCAAGGCATCATGACATTGCTTTGACTTTCAACTGCAAGAATTTTGATGTCAAAAATGTGTTTTTTTTTTTTTACTGGATTATACAAGGGGTTGCAGAAGGTTTGGGCAGTGCAACTGAAAATTTCTATAATAATAATGATTGTCCTTTGTGTTTCAAACACTAACGAAAAAATAAACACTGTTATTTAACCCGTTGCCCTTAAGAGCGAGACTCGTTTTATTTTACTCTGTTTAACACCAGATGATTTTATTTGTCATAGCTGTAGGAGGGGTCTCTTTAAGAGTCAATGGGTTAAAGACCTCCACAGCCACTCAGAAACAATTTCCCTTTTAGATGCTGTGACATTATTTGAGAATATGGAAACGTGGGACTACTGTAGTGATATTTCATTCAGTTGCACTGTCCAACCCATCCCACCCCCTGATGGCAGTCATAATGGGTTTGAAAAGTCAGGTTACTTATATTTGGCACAAATGCAACCATCCCTAAAAGAAAGATGCTGAGATGTTAGTAAAGTAGATTTCTATGTAAGATATTAATATGGGGTTTCATAATATGTGAAGGGACATGAAAATTTGTAGTAGCAATAGAATACGTTAATGTCAATATATCAAATGGTTTATTAAAAGATTGCCCATTCATTAATTATTAATGGGTATGGGCCGCTGGATGGGGTTGCATTTTCAACAGTGTTTTAGAGATTTATTAGAAAGGGGTCGCAAATTGTCGGGATTTTGGGGGTAAGAAAATTCTGGCTAGTGGGATTTAAAAATGGAATTATTCGCGGTAAAAGAAATTTGCTACAGAAAGAACTGTGGCGCTGCTGAGTTAATATCTACTAGTCGCATTTCATTCAGTTTTGAAATTACAAGTAAAAGGCTATATGTAAGCTACATTTTCCCAAAAGTGAGGTAATTTGCATGCTTTTGCAGTTGCCTGTGGAATAGGCCATTTCCGAGTTCAAGTCTGCCTCCTCTTCAAAACGAGTCTAAGTGCGAAGTTTTTCGTATGCAAATTAGTTTTCATTCATATGTAAAGTAGAACCAATTACCATCACAAAAACTTCGCACTTAGACTCGCTTTGAAGAGGAGGCAGACATGAACTCGGAAATGGCCTATTAAGGAGGCAAGAAATTCAATCCAATTTCAACCTCTTTGTTTTCGAGCCATAGTTGTTTCATTAATATGTCATCTCTTTAAAGACAGTTGTATCTTTGTTTTTACAGCAATATTTTATTCAAAAAAAGTTTAAATATTTTTCAGTCTTATACGTATTGTGATGGCTTTTAGAGTGGTAACCATTACAAACAAAGTCATGTTTCATGTTTATACATTGCATAATTGTTCGGATATACTCGACGTGCTAACCTATTCCTGTCCAAAAAACGTTATTTTAGATGCGGTAACTTTGAATAGACGTTTGAGCATAAGAAAATTTGATTCAGCTTCTGAAGTGCTTAACGAAAGTTGACATCAATTTCCACTGCAGATCGCTTTAATTTAGGGAATTTCAGTCCAAATGAAAGCATCATGAAAAGGTGTTCATCATGCCAAATTGCCTGGAAGTGATTTCACTTTGACTGCATATATTCATTCGTTGTAGACAGTAGCTGTACTTTCTGGTATACATTTGCACATAAACTGAATTGTATTAGGATTGAGAAAGTTTGATCATATTTCGGAGGAGAGTTAGGACAATGTGCGAGCCAGCGAGCCATGCGAGTCATGCGAGCCATGGCTGCGAGTCTTGCGAGCCAACATGGCGAGCCATTCGAGTGAACATGCGAGTCATACAGTTATCTGTGTCTGAAAATTTCAATTGGCTTCAACGGGATTCGAACTCATGACTTCCCAGTTGAATGGCTTCTTTGATCAGTTGATAGAGCATTGCTCCGACATCGCAGAGGTCACGGGTTCGAATCCCGTTGGGGCCACCTGAATAGGCCATTTCCGAGTTTGTCTGCCTCCTCTTCAAAGCGAGTTTAAGTGCGAAGTTTTTGTGATGGGAATTAGGTCTACTTTACATAGAGCCAGTTTCAATCGACTCGAGTGTCGTAAAACGAAAACCAAAGTAACTACTTTGGCCAATCAAAAAGGACGGAGACAATCAAAACTCGAAGTAATCACACGTAGTCAACACAAAGCGCGGGAAAATGTGCACGCGCGAGCCACGATTGGTTTTGGTTTCACTCCTGATTGGTTGACAAAATGGCGCGAGAACTTTTAACCAATCTTGAACCAATCACTGAGTGCAGTAATCATATCATAGTCTAAACCAAAGTAATTATCTAATTACTTTCAACACTCAATTGAAAACCGCTCTATGAAAGAAAACTAATCATCATGAGAGTGTAGAATGTAATATGATCGCCATCAAGCTATAACGGCCGTAGCCACGCATCTAGCTGAGCGCATGGGAAGATTTTAGAAAGCCGAACATTATTTGGAATTTATCCGCCAAAAATCGCTGTGTGGTCCCGGAATCGAGTTGATGTGAAAGTAAATTTATCTGGCCTTAACGCTGTGGTATTTTTATGGCGATTCGGACCGTTGCTTTGTGATGCCAGAGCAATTTGTGGGACGAGGTTGCCGCGAGTCACCAGCCTTTCTTCTGTTTTTGAGGCGAAATGATAACTAACGACATCGTAAGAATTCGTAAGCCACAAACCCGTCTAAAACGGACACAGTTTGCCCTTCGATTGCACAGGAAAGACGAAGACAACTGTACGTAGAAGTAAGTGAGGTTTATTTCTACGTTCACAGCTTATTTTAGCATTTATAAGCTCAAATAAAGTATATTTTCCCATACAAACTCTCGAGCTATAAATCGTGTACCAAGCTTGGGCTGCCTGTGATTGCCCAGGCCGGTTGTTCAAAATGTGCACGTGGATAGCGCTATCCACTGGATAACTCATTTGACTGCTATCCACGTTTTGAACAACCGATGCCAGATGTCCGAAAGAGACAATTGCTCAAATAGGCCTTTTTTGCATATATAATAAAAATCAGCTTGATATTGAGACAGTGAGGACAAATGGGTACTTTGGGTTAGGTCTTCTTTCTCATCCGGGGTTGGGTTTGGGTGTTAATATTATATAGGGGACCTAGAGTCCTATTGTATTATCACCTGCCCTTGGGCGAATCACAAAATAAATAAATAAATAAATAAATAAATAAATAAATAAAGACAAACTGAGGAAAGTGGATATTTGATATTTCGAAATTGGCCTATTGTCCAGATAATCGGGGGATGAAGAGGAA
>NC_090871.1:59713800-59753800 GCF_036669935.1 Montipora foliosa
AAAAAGGTCTTAACCCTTCTTGGGAACTCTTTTTTCGAACTTTTCTAAATTGTCTGGATTATGAAAGACGTTATGCCATTAAAACTGGGATTTTAAGAAGATTTAATGCAAAGTGGGGAGCTTTAATCCGGGAAAATGATTTTTAGTCTTTTATTTCTTTTATCGATATGCAAGGAGAGCAGCTCTTTGGAGACTCTTTTGATGTTTTTAGACGGATAATCAGAAGTGCGTAATGCGTGTGGGTGTGTGTGTGGCTGTGCGTGAGTATGCAGGGACTGCATTGGCTACTCTGTATTATAGATCTGTATTGTTTAAAAGTAATTACTGTATAGCAGCAATGTAATCATGTATTTATATGCTTTATATGTAAGTAATGTAAATCAGTGGTGAAAATTAATTAATTAAAAAAAACAAAAACAAAACAGATGCAGTTATCACCACTCACCAGGCAGGGGCGTAGCGTCCATATACGCACGTACGCCTGTGCCTACAGCTAAAATCCGGGAAACCTTATTCCATGAAGGCATTATTTTTTTTTCAGTCATTATAAAATCGGGCCAAGTTTTTTAAATTTCGAATTAAACTCATGTCTCTGTGTGTGAGTATTTCCAGTGTTTCCAATTGTGCAGGAGCATTGTAAAGGAAACTAGATCTCAGAAACCCCAGCTTGAACACAGACCGTCCTCTGACACCAGCCATGAAATCTCAGACAGCGACCCGGTTATAGTTCCCTTAACATCCTAACAGTCACGATACAGCAACCTGCTGAAGTGCATTCAGCCTGTATTCAACAAAAGTTTACTACGGTACCAGTGTGCAATGACCCGTTAGTTTGAATAGCGCATTACCCGGGATTGGCTGATGATCACAGCTGTGTGGGTCTCGGTAAGCGCGAAAGTGAAACAAGCACCCCGTGGAGCGCGCTAAACTCTCCACCCAGCTTGGGGTCCCGTGACTGGCATCTTTTGGCCATCCTTCCTTACTCGATTCGCTTTAGGAGACAGGCAGCATGAAGAGAGGTGTTGCTTTCCTATAGACCTTAATATCCAAATTCAGTTACCAATTCTGTGCGTCAGATGTCACGTTGATAGCTCCAAGGACGAGATACTGAACATAATTTACACACCTATTATTTTGCTAACTTTGGCAGTTTTCTGACATTTTTATTTCATTCCAATGTAAGGGGCAAACTGATGGTGTTACACAATACTATATAGTCCTCTCTTTAGAAAAAATCCAACAGTTAATTTCGTTTGATTTGATTAGAGTTATCTACAGATCTCTCTGATACTTAAAAAGGTAGAATTGTAAAGTTATTTCAGTCTATGAACATGTGTACATAACACATGTGCAGTGCATGCCAAAAGAAAGTTGAGAACAGCCAATATACTATTTTCCGTCTTTCAATTTGTGATGACCACGCAATATATATAGGCAATTTTTACTGCGAGTCTTCGACTATTCAACAGCAGGTTCAATTTTGACCAAGCTGATCCTAATTTGAATTCATTACTCATTATTAAACGATCTATGATACTGGCGACAGTAAGTTCTGACATTGCAGTAAAATGGCAAAAGTTCTTGCCATACTGTTATTTATTTTAAATTAATGAAAGCCATTTCAACTCATTTAAGGTACATGCACCTACATATACAAGTAGAATATGGGACTTTATTATTCCACTATTACGTCATTTTACCAAGAGAACGCGCAAAATATGAGACGGTATTACACTGTAGAACAGAGCAAATACGGACGGAACTGGAGTTTTCGATGAACGAAATTGTTTTCAACACGATACAAAGCCCGAGAATTTAGCTTGTCGTCGCTTGTCTCTCGTCATTTCGTTTATACAATCAAATAAAGGACATTTGGCTGGCTTTCTGTTCCGTTTACATCGTTCGCAAGCGCCCTGAAGGACAGATGATGCATTTTTTTAGAAACACTCTTACCAAATAAAATTAAAGCAAAATAAAACCTTTTGAAAAGTGGAATAATAAATCTCTTATTCGATGGTTTAACATATAATACTCGCGGACATTTTGCTCATTGCTGGTATTTTTCCTCGCCCCTGCGGGGCTCGGAAAAATACTACGCAACTCACAAAATATCCGCGCGTATTACATGTTAAACCATCGAATAAATAGAGGATATTACATGGCCGCGCGGGGATACAAATTTTATCTTCGAATTTATCCCCACCCAGGTCATTCATGTGCTGGGTGAGATCGCTAATGGACTGATAGTGGCTGCCAGCGGCACCTGTACATGCTGATGTCCGATCCCACCCATAGATCACTTGCTTGTAAAGCGCATTTGAATATGTCAATAGAAAGTGTGCTATATAAATTCATTACCATTACCAAACGTTGTTTACAAGTGCATTCGTTGCAGATAAATGCACTGCAATCCAATATAAATTTATACGGCGTCGAGAGTTTGGTTATAAGCTCAATATCTCAGAAAAAATAGACAATGATGACAAGAAAACTCTCCAATGATGTCTGCGGTAAGCTTGACTGGTGACGTGGTATGTGATTTTTGAAATATGCCAGAATCTCTGTAATAATAATGATAATAATAATAATAATAATAATAATAATAATAATTTAATTCTTATATTGCGCGCTTTCCATTAAATGATCAAGCGCGCATTATATTATTTCCATCTATAATAATTAAATACAGGGTATCTAAACAATTATTATTAAAAATATACTATGATGACATTGAAATAGACAATTGAAATATACAATATATGTTAAGATACTAATAATTATCATGATAAAAATTAATAAAAAGCTTCCTTAAAGAGGTGCATTTTCAGATGGCACTTAAAAATCCCTAGGTCTATAATAGAACGAATGTCACGCGGTAATAAATTCGATTTCAAAGTGCCGGAGCTGCGACCTGGAACGATCTGTCTCCTAATGTGTAACCCTACTTCTATAAGTTGGCGTTGCAAGCAACAAACCATCCGAGGAGGATCTTAAATTATAATTTCCAGGTCTTTTAATTGACAAAAGTTCTCTTTTATTTTTTACCATGCAAGAGTCCTGGAGAGGAAAAGCGACCGCTGTTACAATGATATTGGCACTCCATCGTTTTGGGCATCCGCATTCCCAAATCCCCAGTGGGGATGCCAAAACGCTACGAATCTGGGCATCCCGGGAGGGTACTGGGGACTTCCCATAATGCTGCAGTGTTGTGAGAAGGGGATACCCCAGGGATACCCCAACCACTAGCGATTTGGAAACGAGGATGCTCAAAACTCGGGGATTCCGATATCACTGTGACAACGCCCCAACGCCCGCTGAGTAAAGAGTCCGATGACTCTGGGTGTCAGAATTGAAACTGAATCCCGAACTCCTGGGACGCAATGTTGATCATTATGCATTTCTGTACCCTGCGAGCAGGCTCGCTTGTTTGGGGGAATCGAGCGAGCATTAAATTAAGCAACGACAACGCAACCAAGCAAGAATATTATTAGTTAAAAAAGGAAAAAACTCGTGCTGCACGTGCGGCACGCATTTCAGTGCACTTTTTTTGCTGTACTCCACAAAACAATAACGTCAAAAACCAAATTTTGTTTTGACGACAAAGTGACGCACAATTCTTGGGTTTCATTCACGTGATCAGCAGCCATGTTTGTCAACAAAAACAATGAAAACAAAGAAAAAAGTTTGCATTTCCTGATGAGAAGGAAAGCGGGATTCTAATCTACACAAAACGTCCATGCAATATTTGGTCCAGGAAGTTCAGCAGTTTCTCTTTAAACGTAAGAGAAGTTTCTGCATTTATTTCCAAACAGTTACCAGGCCCGGTTGTTCAAAATCCGATAAACGCTAATCCCAGATGAAAAATAAACCAAGGAGTTGTATTCTCTACTACTAAATGCTGTTCAACGCTGATATTTGGCAAAACTATACATTAGAAGAAGTCAATCTTGACAAACAAAAATAATCAAAAGAAACTTTCACCAAAAAGTTGAAAACATAAAACAAAAGTTTAAGTTAATCCTGGATTAACTTAATTTAATCGACTTTCGAACAATCGGGCCCTGATGTCTACTTGCACCATGGGTCGCATCTCACCAAAAGACGACTTTCATTTTCGTCAGCAAAACGATTAAAGCCTGGTTTTCACTAGCACAAGCGCAGCACAAGGATCAGTTTTTTTCCCTTGTGCTTGGGCTTATACTTGCGTTCGCTTGCGTCGCGTGAAGACGAAACACAGCATAAGCACAAGGAAATTTGTTGCGTCTGGACAATTTAAGTACTCGTTCTAGATTCCCTCCGTCTGAACATTTGAACAAAATGGCGGTAGCTGTGATAGATCTTTTCACTAGCACAAGCTGGTTATGCTGGCGTCACTAGTGAAAACCAGGCTTAACTTCACCTCTTGTTTGTTTTCCTTCCAAATATTTCTCAAGTCAGTATTGACCAAAAAGGAATGAGTGAATTATAACACTCACGATGTATCCTCTTTTTTGTGTCACAGCTCAGAGTTGAAATCGACGGAAATTTCCCCGTCTTGATGACAGCTAAATTTTCAATACTCTTCCCTGAAAAAGTTTTATTATACCTTTCGATATTCACCACTAGTTTTTCCAGGAATTTTTACGCTCGGAGGTTGTCACAATTCCGCTTTCTTGGCAAAATTAAACAACTCAAGCATACACCTTTCGTCCCTAATCGCATGATAAGCAAAAATACCTGGATAATATCTGCAGGGTCCACGTTGTAGCGTACGAAACTCTCGGTGCGTAACAGCTTCCACTCCGCCAATTTTGTCAACCAAGGTTCCAATGTAGACATCTTCAAGAGGCAAAGGGACCTTTACGTTAAACAGATCCACTAACTTTGGGACGAGGTCCGATGATAAGACGTAAGCTGGTCCAGTGCAATATGGTGGGTAGCTTGTTTTGTTGTATTCTGTCCATGACACCCCATACTTCCCTGGACCACGTTTAGGAACTCCCCGCTGAGGGCAACGGCCCATGTAAAGTTTCGTTTTGGGCGTTTGAGGCTTCTTTAAGAAGTCTATCAGGTTATATGGATGAACAAAAACGTCATCATCTGCTTTGACTAAGAACTGGAAATCGCAATATTTTGACGCCCATTCCAGACCCATTTGTGTCTTTAAGGTCAGATTCCTGTAGTGTTCCTTTTGCGTCCCCCTTATTAAATCTCCGTGCATTCTTTCCTCAGCTTCTAGCTGTTCATTCTGCCAACGCTCCCCATTCCCTTGACCTACAAGAAACACAGTTTTCCATTTATCGTCCACAGATGACCCACCCGCCCACGTTCTTCGAATGGCAGATCTTCGTTCAAAGTTATAAGGGCTTGAGATAACTATTATCAAAAGAAACACTTTATGGATGCACCGCGTTTGTGATAGCAAGTACGTTTTGTGGACAAAGGCTTTTCCAGAAGAGTCGTTCTTCTTGTCCATCAAATTAATACGATGCTCGAGTTCCGGGTTGAGATTAATCTTAGCGGTAATAATACTCTTCCCATGCATGTACTCGTTCAGACAAACATTCAGTATGATCGAAAAAGCGAGTAAAATCAAAAGAATAGAACGCAGAAATCGTTTCCGAACACAAGACATCGTTTCCGAAGTTTTTTTTGAAAATGAATTCTGGAAGAAGCTTGTCCTGGAATCCTGGTCGAAGTCTGCCTGGAGAGAAAGAAAAAGCCTTCAATGACAGACTGAGATATTCAAGGTTTACTCATTTAAGTTTCGACTTTGATCATTATCTTAAGAGACTAATCTTTGCAGAAGACAGGTCCTTTTATATGTAAAAGGTGTCCGTTCAAAGTTCGCTATTGAAAGACGACGTTTACGGAGATTGCGGAGAAGCGTCCCATCGCTCAATGAAAACATTCCACATGACAAACAACTTTCTAACCTCTCTTGCTCGGGACCGCACTGGGAAATATTGGCCGTCGGTCGTTTTTCTACGGACCTCGCTACGCTGGGTCCAATATTCCCCAGTATGGCCCTCGCGCACGGTTAGTGAGAGGTTAATACTTTATTCGCGATTATTATATTTTAGTACATACTAACTTATTAAATTTTCAACCTCGGTTAATGCATTTCTCGTATTCTGATTGGTTCACCCAATCTCGGTTATCAGCTCATATACCTAAGTGTGACCTTATATGGTACATAATTGCGCGATGCGTTGCTAAGCTAATTTTTTTTTTCGCCAGAAAGCGAAATTTCTCTCTGAATAAAGAAAAAAAAAACGTTTTTGTGGAAAGTTAGGATCGATTCCGCCGTTCAGAAGTACACTGACATGTAAGAGATGTTTTTGTGATGAGCCTGCGTCTGTCTGACTACAAGGTCTTACACAACATTGCATCAGTTCTCGTCAAGTTTTTTCGATTTCACTCGGATTTGCTCGCTTTTTTCGCTCGTATTTCGTACTTTCTAGACTTTTACAGTTTACGGAATATAATAAAACAATTATTTCATTCGCGCTAGCGAGCTACGCGCCTCGTTGGCTATTTACCATCTCTTATCCAAAGCTCGCTCATGGAATAATTGTTAATTAGTAGATAGCTTTGAACGCGCGCGCTGATTGGCTACTCAAACTCCGGAGATCCTTTGTAAGTATATACTAAAACAGTGGATAGCGTTGAACGCGGGCGCTGATTGGCTCGTCAAACTCCGAATATCCTGTGCTATTTACCTCCGAGCAACTCGGAAAAAAATGGCGTCCCGATTTGCATCCATGACAAGTGAAGAAAACATCCAATTAATTATTTGTGCTGTATATTATCTCACTGCTTTAGTATATACTAAAACAACTATTCACCTCAGTGTCGGTGGCTAGCGTTGGATATTAACCGAGCCGCGAAGCAAAACGTGTGGGGCCATTTTCTATTGTTTTGTACACCAACGTGGCCGTCTCATCATGTGTACTAAAAAAAAAGTTTTATGTTAGGCGCGGTGAATGAAATGCCGGAGATATTTATTTGTGGATGTTGACTCGGGGATAGTCGGAAAAAATCCGAATCCGACAACCTTACGATCCTGACTAGTTTGGACGCCCGAACTACCACGGAGAGACTCGATGGAGCTACAATCTTGGGCATTTCGAATGGAAAATGAAGACCACCCCTTCCCCCATGATGAAAAAAATGGCGGGCTTCAACTTGCGCGCGAATTCATCATTGATTTTGGGGATAGTGGGGTACTTATTTTTCATTTTATTTTCTCCATGATTGTAGACAATTATATAGGTCCAAGTAACAATAGAACTTATGCATGATGTCGTCATATGTTCAAAAATTCACCATCAAGCCTCGGTTGCACAAAATTGTTCACATCATCTGGACATGCAATACTCTTGGCACGTGGGTTTTCTTAACAAGTTCGCTCCTTTGGGATTCAGCTCAAGCTAAAATTTAAGTTTGATTTTCGAATTCGAGGCTTGGAGGTGAATTCAGCTAGTCAGGCTATTTTCATGCCATACTCAGTGCTATAAAGATCTTAGTCATGACAAGAGACTATCGGGTGAAAGAACACATCCCCGTGCCCTATGCTAATCGTTTTCAATCTATTTTAAGCCTCGCGCCACGCTGTGAAAGTTATGTTTAGTTTCGTTCCCATGGCCGCGCGGCCCATGGTCAGAGGATCAGATGTCATTGTGAAGAAACTTGCGAAGACTTTTCTCGCCGTCGCATGATCCAGTGAAATCCTAAATCGAAATTTGAAGATGTGATCGGCTTTAAGCGGTCATTACGTCATTACAAGTGACCAATCAGGTGTCTTTCCTAAAATAGCCTCGCAGCTTGACTTCGCGCTAAAATTAGATTGAAAAAAGATTATCATGGGAAGAGGACCATGTATGGGGGATGTGTTCTCTCACCTCATAGTCTCTTGGTCATGACCATTACAATTTTCTAAAATTTGATTGGTGCATTAACTACTTTATTTTTTACTAGTTATTGTGTAGGGTTGAAATCGAACAGTGAAATCGAACAGTTGGCTGAAATCGGATACCTGAATCTGTTCAGACAGTTACATCAGCCAGTCATATTAAGTGCACTCAGCTTAATCCACCTATCGCAGAATTTACCACAATAACCATAGCAACAACCACTTACCCTACCAAACTGGGGATTTTTGCAAAATGGACAGATTTGTAACATGAGACAGTGAAAGAGGAGTGATCGTTTTCTCGGAAATTGTAATGGTTGACTTCGTGCCGTCCAATTCGGTCCGTAATCATACTCGTGATTAAACAAATGATGCAGCTCGAGTCAAATACCCACATTTCACCCTTGATCACCATAGAGTCTCCAGTAGCTCAGTGGTTAGAGCATCCGTACTAGATCACGGAGGGTCGTGGGTTCGAATCCCATCTGGGGCTCGGATTTTTCCGAGTTCCCAGTGGGTTCAATTGTAACACCTTTCATTTAATATGTGTTAATAGCCAAAAGGTATCTTTTTCTGTTGCAAGCCGCCTTTAGAAGTGTGGTGTCGTCTAAATAGTATTCACTGAATTTTAAAACGCTGTAAATTGAAAGTTCAATTCCGACGTTTTGGCAAAACTGCCTTTGTCAAGGAGGTAGTAATGAAAATTCTGTGGAGCTCTGTCCATCTTCTCTACTGACTTGCATCTTGCATCTCTAGTTATTATGTCAGTAAAATACATCCTTTGGAGTAATAATGAAACTATTACTTGGAGTTAATTAAATCAATTTTTTAAGGGGCTGTTACACTTGACAAAGAAACAAGTTGCACGAATCAGTGCCCAATATATCATATCTTGCAACGGCCAAAAATATTGCGAGACCAGTTGCAGAACCGTTGTGGAAAGTAGAATACGGTTCTACTTTCCGTAACGATTGCAACGAATTTTTTTGAGCATTGCGCAGTGCAATATCTGTACTGCAACTTGTGTCGCAACGTTTTCAGGCACCAGCCATTGAAAAATTCCTTTAACTTCATGTGATCATCCAAACGAGACAAACTGCATGAAACGTTGCTCAGTGTAACACCCGTAAAACAACTTGTTTCGTAATGTGAGATCGTTTGTAGAAATGGGGTTGCGAGACAAGTTGTACGAGAAATTGAACAGTGTAACAGCGCCTTTACTGCGGAAAGGTATGTCTTTAAAAAAAAAAAAAAAAACAGCCTTGGCTCGCAACGATACTTGGACCTGTAGTCCACACGTATCAACAAAAATGGTTTATCAACCCTGTTGATATGGTAAATTATCAACCGCCATAAAGAAATTTCGGACGGTAGCCCCCTTCGCTCAACAATATAGGCCAGTGCTGGCTCAAACATGGACGGTGCTAAACTTTAAACATGTTTGACAGCAATAACTGGAAAGTCTCCTTAGCGCTCCAATCTAATTTTTTAGATTTATCAGTAAACAGCGGGCACTAATATAAAGACTGCTTATATATATGATGATTTATGCGAGGAAATGTTCACATGCATGGCTGATAAAGCAAGACCACAGATTCATTCTTTGCCGGTGAATGTAATTGTGCTCAGACTTGATTTCCTACCGACCCAAGAGTTAAGCAAACACTTGTAGCAGTTGTTTGCTCAACAGGGCGACATTGCGTGCGAATTGGTGCGTGGAATGCGAAACACGAGGGGAGGAGGGTTCCACGGTAGCTTGGAACATGCACCAAGCTGTCGTGTGGACAGCGCAGAATTACATCCTATCCTGATGAAGCAGACGTTTCGAGAGCAGAGATTCCAACATCTGGACTTTGATGATTTGCATGTTTGGTTAAATGTCGCTTGTGAATTAGTCGGAGTATATAAAATCAAATGTATGTTTTCAATATAGAAATGGTTTATCAACCCTGTTGATACGGTAAATTATCAACCGCCATAAAGAAATTTCGGGCGGTAGCCCCCTTCGCTCTGACAAACTGAAGGACTAACGCTCGAAACGTCAGCTTTGAAATTTCTGTACGGTGATTAACTCATCATCAACTCAGTCTCGCACTTCTTCACCGACGCAGTTCCACAGATTCTTTAGACACCGTAAACGTACCCCTTTATCCATTATGCTTTGAATAGTCTGACTGCAGTCTCAAGTCATATTTGTGACAGACAATCTTTTCATCCTGAATTCCGCTAGACTTATAGTTTATAGTTTAATCACTTATATAGTGCTATTTACATATGCTGATCAACAAGCGATGAGCGCTTTACAGTAGAATTATACATAATTAGAATCCATTCAAAGAAATAAATAATTCGAATCTACTAAAAGTATTATAGTTTGACTGAAATCTGCGGTCATATTTGCGACAGACAATCTTTTCATCCTGGATTCCTCTAGACTTTTTAGTTTATAGTTTATAGTTTAATCACTTATATAGGGCTAATTTACATATGCTGATCAACAGTGCCTTACAATAAAATTATACATAATAAGAATCCATAATGATAAATAAATAATAAAATACTAAAATCTAGATAACGTACTGAAATTCAGAAATAAGAACAAAAGGAACAAAATTACAATCTAAGATAAGAAAGCCTCTCTGAAAAGATGAGTCTTCAATTCCTTTTTGAAGCCAGCCAGCGACTGAATGTCAAGTAACTGAGCAGGCAGGCTGTTCCACAATGCAGGAGCCGCTGCATGAAAAGATCTTGCACCAAGTGTGGAAAGCCTTTTTTCTTTGGGACACTCCAATAGTTGACTATCCCATGATGACTTTTGCCTAATGTTAACTATATCACTAAGATAAGATGGAACTAATCCGTGTATCACTTTAAAAGTTAAAAGTAAAATCTTAAAATGGATACGCAAGCAAACCGGCAACCAATGAAGACCGTTCAGAGCTAGTGTTACGTGCGACTATTTTCCAATGTCCATTACCAACCTGGCAGCAGTGTTCTGCACACGCTGGAGCTTAGCGATATGTGCACGAGGGAGATCATACAAAAGGCGTTACAGTAATCTAGGCGACTATTTATAAAAGCATGTATGAGTGTCGGCAGAGATTCCCTCGATTAGTATTTCTTTATGCGCCTAATATTATGCAAATGATAAAATACTGCATTACATGCCTTAGACTTTGCCATGGTGGGTTATCATGATAAAGTAAATAAGAAACCCGCTAGTAGTGAGTTGTGCTTTATTTTAAACTGAGAATTCAGAGGAAAGCAGTTCGTGTGTTTTTCGGCACTTCATCCCTCGTCGCGTGAAGTAAACAAATAAGCAAATCAATCCATTCGACTCGATTAATTGATTACGCACCAGCGTACTTCAAAATCTTGTTATGCGAGCATTGCTAAAGCATTAAGTGATCTCAACTTTTCGTTTTCGCTAAGAACACATTGCGTTACATATAATACAATTTCAGTTCTATACATTTTGCTGACATTGTAAATGCCTTCCTTACAATTGCTTTTCCCTTATAAATGGTATCAATAGCCTTTAATTCAAGCCGGTCAGCAGAAAAGCCGAATAAGATAATTCTGAAAACTCAGTGTATGCTAATATTTGTTGAAACTTTTGTCAACTAAACGCCTGACTGAAAACTGTAGTCAACTAACTCATCGCGAGGTTACACGCAGCTATTAAAAGGCGAAACACTTACCTAAGTGGCTTTCGAGACTTCTTTTCAGACGTCTCTCAAAATCATGCAAATTACATGCGAAGGGCCTGTGGAGGAGGAGGACGCTAAGAACTGGTCAAACTTGATCAAACGAGTTTTTCGTGGGGTGTGAAGACTGGGTACTACGGCTTAGCACCGGAAGTAATAATTTACCGGTATAATATAATAAATAATAATAATAATTTATTCATTTCTAGTGCGCATCTTAACATGACTATGATCAGATGCGCAAATTTAAGTTATAAATACGAGAAATGATAGATAAATATCTAACTAATAATATGGCAAGGACTTTAATACATTAAAAAAGTGATCATAAGTAAACATGATGAACCACATAACCCAATGACAAAACCATATCACATAATGAAGAAACCACAACACGCAACGAAGAAATGACATAATGATGAAACTACACCACGTAATGGTGAAACCACATCACATAAATGGTGAAGCCACATCACATAATGACGAAACTGCATCACATAACAAACAAACCTCATACTGAAGGAACCACATCACATAGTGGTAAAACCGCATCACATAAAGGTTAAACCACATTACACAATGGAGACAGTGTGGCCCAGTGGTTAGGGTGCTTGCTTTGAGATCCGGAGATCCCGGGTTGTTCAAGACCCGCTCTGACCACTTGTTGAATTTGATCCTGGTAGTCCCTGGTTCAACTTCCCAGCTGCACTTGTAAATAACCAACTGGTTTACCTCCAGCCAGTTGGGATTCTTAACAGTTGTTGTTGTTCCGTTCTGTCGCTTCGTTGTGTTTCATTGGCCCTGAAAAGCCCCTGTGGGGAGCAGTCAATTAAGTATGTATGTGTGTATGTATGTATGTCTGTATGTGAAACCGTATCATACAATGGCAAAACCACATCAAATAAGGGTGAAATCACATCCCAAAACGATGAAACCACGTAACACAATTATGAAACCACATCGCGTGATCATGAAACCACATCACATAATAACGAATGATCACATAAGGAAGCGATTGATGGCTTTCCATAAGAACCAATCAAGATAGATTGACTCGCACAGGTGGTCACCTTGACTCAGACCAAGGGCCACACAATGGCAACACAAATTCGCGCGTGAACAGGATGCACTAATATTATTGGCTGACATGTCAGTAAGCGTGACGACATTAATATCCTCGTACGTGAAAATAAAAATGTTATCGACCTTCAGATTGGAGCACGAGGATGACTACGAGTACGAATTTTCAGTTCTGGGCATGCGCATTTCGAAAAATGTCATTCTTTAACTGTAATGCGCATGCCCAGTACAGAAAACTCGTAGTCGCAGTCGTTCTCGTACTCCAACCTGCTGGTCACTGTTATCTTTACTTTTGGCGACGAAGATATAAAATTTTTCTTAAAACCTAAGAGTTTTCAGAAGTTACTGAATATTCCCGAATCAAGCAACTTCAGCAACCTCCGGAAACGCGCATAAGTAAAGTAAGTAAAATCCTTTATTTAAAAACACGATTAGCGTTTAAGCACTACATGCTTGAGGGATCGTGTATCTAATTAATTATCTAATTATCTAATTACCTACTGAAAAATGAATGAAACATAGGAAATTAATTTACTTTATCGCAAATCTGATCTCCCTAAACATCGGACTACATTTTGCCTTTGAATTAAATTGTTTAATATTACAAGAATCATTAAAATATTCTGAAATACAGTTCCACAGTATGGCTCCTCTGTAACAAACAAGTGAAATAAGTGGAAAATCGTGGAACGACGGCCTTATTATGCCCTCTTAGGTTATACGGACTATTACGCCATACAACTAAATCCGAAATCATTGCGGGCATATTATCGCTGGCTATGTTATAGATTAGTTTGACATACACGTCATAAATTGAGTCCCATTGTGTGAGTTCAATAACTTGTACTGAGGGTGTCTCGTGGCAAATTAAAAATTAGCCTTCCGGCACGACAGTGTAGGGCTTGCAGGGATTTGATATAATCTAGGTTGTTACAGTTGCCCCAGATAGCGATGCCGTATGTCACTGAAGGGAGGATCACCTTAAAGTATAGGTCAAGAAGTGATTTTCTCTTAAGAAAAGAACATTTTTTCAATAAGTTCAATTTCTTGACAAAGTTGTTCCTTAATTCCTTAAGATGATTCACCCAAGTAAGCTTTCTGTCGATAGTAATGCCCAGCAGTCTTGTAAGATAGACCCAACTTTACGGAACCAAACTTCCCGTGTGCCGCCATGTTGATCTTCACTAATTGTATGTCCATCGACAGATACCTCTCACTGCATCTTCATCTACGTTACAAGGAATTTGTTACAAAGAAACGCATATTCGTTACAATTTTGATAGCTTTGGTTGTCTCACTCTTAATAACAGTCACAAGATCAGTTCTGGGTAAATAGCCGTGAGTTTTTGTTCATCATCAAATCCATCAACTTTGTCTACCTCTGCATCATATTAGGGGTTTATTTAAAAATCCTCCCACTGATTCGACGAATGATGATTTAAAATGATGCATGATGATTTAAAATCCATTATTATTTTTTTCGATTATACACACTGGTCTGCGTGATTGCTTGTCAAAGCGTTTGCAGAAGCCTCGTGAAATTCTGGGAAGTTGTAGCAACGGCTCTTATACGGAAAACAGCTAACGGTCGGGCCGAACTTCACTTCTTGCAGGCCAACTATCAAAGACACTTGTTTGAATTTATCTCATTTCTTGTCTGAAAATTTCAATTTGCTTCAACGGGATTCGAACCCATGACCTCCCAGTTGAGTGGCTTCTTTAATGAGTTGGTAGAGCATTGCACTGACCATTTCCGAGTTCATGTCTGCCTCCTCTTCAAAGCGAGTTTAAGTGCGAAGTTTTTGTGATGGTAATTAGTTCTACTTTACATATGAATACCCAGTGTCCTGGAGAGGAGAATCGACCGCTGTTACAATGATATGGGCATCCCCATTCTCAAATTCCCAATGGGATGCCAAAACGCTACTATAAATTTGGGCATCCCGGGAGGGTATCGGGGAATGCCCCTATTACTGCAGTGATGTGCGAAGTGATGTCCTATCACTAGCGATGCTCAAAACTCGGGGATTCCCATATCACTGTGACAAACGCCCGCTGAACAAAGAGACCGAGGACTCTGGGTATGAGAATTGAGACTGAACTCCTGGGACGCAATGTTGATGATTATGCGTTTCAGTACCCTGCGATAAGGCTCACTTGTTTGGGGGTATCGAGCGAGCATTAGGCAGCGACAACGCAACCAAGCAAGAATATTATTGGTTAAAAAAGGAAAAAATACTCGTGCTGCACGTGTTGCACGCATTTCAATGCACTTCTTTGCCGTAAGGTAAGATAATACGAGCAACAAAAACGTCCAACATGTCTGACAAGACATTGCTGCGAAACTTTTCTAAAAAATGTTGCGCGTTTTAACGCACAACCTGTCTCGCAACAAAAGAATTAAAAATGTTGCAAGTTACTGCAGGGTGTTTCAGAAAGTAGAGGTCCTTTCTACTTTCTGCGACACGCCGCACGCTGTGTGTGGGATGTAAAACGCGCAACATCGCTTTTCGACTAGTTTCGCAGCAATGTTGCGAGACAAGTTGGACGTTTTTGTTGCTCGTATTACCGTACCTGTACTCCACAAAACAACAAACCAAATTTTTAAGTTTTGACGACAAAGTTACGCACAATTCTTGGGGTTTCATTCACGTGATCAACAGCCATGTTTTTCAACGAAAACAAAGGAAAAACTTTGCATAGTAATAGAGTTCAATTTCCGGAGGAATGGATCGGGACACTAACATGGACACCGTTTCACGGTTTGGGGACACCAAGACGGCGGCGGTGACGTCCCGTGAAATCCAAGAATAATGATCCGTTCATTTTCTATGTAGCCATCCAGTTACAGGATAGTTCGTCCGTACTGTATAACATGAACAAGGTGGAAATAAGTGGTAGTTACATTGCCGCCAAGGTTTATTTTGGAGTGACGTTTTCGTTGAGGACGCTGTTGTCCTTTCTTAAACTCTCTCAGGCTATTGTGACATGTCACGGTTGGCATTTGTGACGTGTCACTGTTGGCATTCGTTTTAACACACACAGCTTTTGTTTTGTAACAACAGGGCAATCATAACATGTCACAATTCTTTAAAAAGGTGGCACTCAGGGCCCGCGAAATTTGAAAACAAAAACAAGCGATTCTTAAAATGGCTTATTTCGGATACAAATGCGTTGTGTTTTTTAAGTTGTTTTTTTGTTGGAATAGAGATTCGTTACAACTATTAATATGAACGAGGGCCACGACTGGATTACAAGTTATATCTATCAAACCTCATTAAAAGTAGTTTTATTGAGACGTTTAACTGCTTATTTTGTCAGCTGATGAGCAGGAAAACTGCACCTTAACTACACCAACGACGTCCAATATTTGGTCCACGAAGTTCACCAGTTTCTCTTTAAAAGTAAGAGAAGTTTCTGCAATTATTTCCAAACAGTTACCAGATTTCTAGTTGCACGAACCGAGGGTTACATCTCCAACAGACGACTTACACTTTCGTCCACAAAACGATTAACTCCACACCATGTTTGTTTTCCTTCCAAGCATTTATCACAAGTCAGTATAGACCAAAACGGAATGAGTGAATTATAACGCGACGTATCGTCTTTTTTTCTGCGACAGCTCAGAATTCACAGTTGAACATCCAACAAGTCGACAGGAATTTCCCCTTGTTGTTAACAGCTAAATTTCCAATGCTCTTCTCTAGAAAAACTATATTATATCTTTCGATGTTCAGCACTATTTTTTTCAGGGATTTTTACGCTCGGAGGTTGTGAAGTCTGGCCCCTTTCCGCATTCTTGGCAAAATTAAACAACTCAAACATACACCTTTCGTTCCTAATCGTATGATAAGCAAAAATACCTGGATAATATCTGCAGGGTCCACGTTGTAGCGTACGAAACTCTGGGTGCGTAACAGCTTTTACTCCGCCAATTTTGTCAACCAAGGTTCCAATGTAGACATCTTCAAGAGGCAAAGGGGCCTTTACGCTAAACAGATCCACTAACTTGGCGATGAGGTCCGAAGATAAGACATAAGCTGGCCCAGAGCAAAATGGTGGGTATCTTTTTTTGTTGTATTCTGTCCATGACACTCCATACTTCCCTGGACCACGTTTAGGAACTCCCCGCTGAGGGCAACGGCCCATGTAAAGTTTTGTTTTGGGCGTTTTAGGCTTCTTCAAGAAGTCTATCAGGTTATATGGATGAACAAAAACGTCATCATCGGCTTTGACTAAGAACTGGAAATCGCAATATTTTGACGCCCATTCCAGACCCATTTGTGTCTTCAAGGTCAGATTCCTATAGTGTTCCTTTTGCGTCCCCCTTATTAAATCTCCGTGCATTCTTTCCTCAGCTTCTAGCTGTTCATTCTGCCAACGCTCCCCATTCCCTTGACCTACAAGAAACACAGTTTTCCATTCATCGTCCACAGATGGCCCACCGGCCCACGTTCTTCGAATGGCAGATCTTCGTTTAAAGTTGTAAGGGCTTGAGATAACTATTATCAAAAGAAACACCTTATGGATGCACCGCGTTTGTGATAGCAAGTACGTTTTGTGGACAAAGGCTTTTCCCTGGGCCTCTGTAGTTGAAGGCGACGTTTTTGTACTAGTCAGCACTGACACAGAAGAGTCGTTCTTCTTGTCCATCAAATTAATACGATGCTCGAGTTCCGGGTTGAGATTAATCCTAGCTGTAATAATACTCTTTCCGTACATGTACTCGTTCAAAAAAACACTCATTATGATCGAAAAAGCGATTAAAATCAAAAGAATTGAGTGCAGAAATCGTTTCCGTATACAAGGCATCGTTTCTGTACTTCTTTTTGAAAATGAATTCTGGAAGAAGCTTGTCCTGGAATCCTGGTCGAAGGGTGCCTGGAGGGAAAGAAAAGCCTTTAATGACAGTCCAAGATATTTAAGGAAGGATTACGTTTTGCAAACGTTGGCCGTGTATCACTTATATTTCAACAGACTTTGTGGGCCCATTTCCATCAGTAGGGCTAACGCCCACATGGTTCATATGGGGTTAAAAAGTAGCACTTTGCATTACACTCTAATCAGTTATATCTTATCGACATTTAAAGTTTAGTCATTAAAGTTTCGACTTTGATCATTCCCTTAAGAAACTAATCTTTGCAGAAGACAGGTCCTTTTACATGTAAAAGGTCTCCGTTCAAAGTTCGCTGATGGAAGACGAAAAGATTCCACATAAAAAACAACTTTCTAACCTCTCTTGCTCGGGACCGCACTGGGAAATATTGGCCGTCGGTCGTTTTTGTAAGGACCTTGCTACGCACGGTCCAGAGGTAAATAATTTATCTGCGATTATTATATATTAAGACCTGGCCAAACGATCACAACATTTTCATCATTTTCAACGCAACATGTTAATGTTCATGTGCCCCAGGACCTTGGCGCGCAAGAAGTGGACCTAACGCGCATGCCCAGGCTCAACAATGTGGCCTGAACGTGGCCAAGCGAGTACAGAATCATGCAACATCCAAAATGTTGCACGAAAAATTTGAGCGTTTTCAAATTTGATCCAACATCATCCAACATGTTGCAACATATCGCAACAGGGAGGCCAAACGCATGCAACATGTTGTGACCAACAATGTTACAAGATTTAACTGAATGGAGTGTAATGTGAAGTGCTAGATTTCTATCCCATTTTAACAATGTGAGCGTTAGCCCTACTGATGGAAATGGGCCCACACAAGGACAGAGAAAAACTCTGACCGGGGTGGGAATTGAACCCACGACCTAACCCGAAGGTCGTGGGTTCAATTCTCACCCTTGTCAGAGTTTTTCTCTGTCCTTGTGTGGGCCCATTTCCATCAGTAGGGCTAACGCTCACATGGTTCATATGGGATAGCAATCTCAGTTTACATTACACTCTATTCAGTTAATTCTGTTTAAAATATAAGTGCTACATGGCCAATGTTGCAAGATGTTGCGTTGAAATGTTGCGAGCGTTTGGCCAAGCCTTTAGGTGTACTGAAAAAAGAGGTTTTATGTTACCCGCGGTGAATGAAATGCCGAAGATATTTATTTATCGATGGTGACTCGGGGATAGTGGGAAAACACCCGAATCCTACAAGCTCCCGATCTTGACTAGTTCGGACGCCCTACCACGGAGAGTCTCGAGGGAGCTACAATCTTGGACTTTTCAAATGGAAAATCAAGACCACCCCTTCGCCTAATTTCAATGAAAAAAAAATTGGCGGGCTTCAACTTTCGCGGAATCATCATTGATTTTGGGGGGAATGAGGTACTAGGTCCAGGTACAAATAATACTTATGCATAATGACGTCATATCCTCAAAAATTCACCACCAAGCCTCGGTTGCTCAAAATTATTCACATCATCAATAAGTTGCAGTATTGTTCGCACGTGAGTAAGTTTCCTTGAGTTACCACCTACAATTAATCTCTTCTTTATATAATAATTTACTGTGACCCATTCCGACTTTTAAAGCCGATGAATTTTTTCATTAGACTAAACTAACGGCATTCCCAACAGCCAATTATCTTTTTCGCTATTTCTAATATCAGACACCCGCAGGGTCCACAGCTTCAAAATATTCAGTGCTAAGTACTATATTTGAAAACCCCTCGCTCCGGTTAATTTCGCTCGAGCACATTGGTGGTATTGCGTCACGGTGTTCGTGCGAACTGATTTTTTGAATGTTGCTCTCTTGTTGTTCCAAATATGGTACTTAGCAAATTGAATATTCAGAAGCTTGTTTCCCAGCACACAAGGGGCCTTTACACGTTTCAACCCTTATGGGTTTCTGCTCAGTAATATGCAGCTGTAGTTTTGGGACCCCAAGAGGGGTGGGAGGAAGGGGGTTCTACGGTAGCTTGCAACATTCACCAAGCTATCGTGTGGTCAGCGCAGGATTGCATCCTATCCTGATAAAGCAGACGTTTCGAGAGCAGAGATTCCAACTTCTGGACTTCGATGATTTGCATGATTGGTTAAATGTCGCCTCTGAATTAGTCGGAGTATATAAAATCAAATGTTTGTTTTGAATACAGAAAAGGTTTATCAACCCTGTTGATATGGTAAATTATTAACTGTCATGAAGAAATTTCGGGCGGTAGCCCTTCGCTCTGACAAATTGAAGGGCTAACGCTCGAAACATCAGCTTTCAAATTTCTGTACAGTGATTAATTTATCATCAACCCAGTTTCGCACTTCTTCACCGACGCAGTTCCACAGATTCTTTAGAAACCGTAAACGTACCCCTTTATCCATTATGCTTTGAATAGCTTGACTGCAATCTCAAGTCATATTTGCGACAGACAATCATTTAATCCTGAATTCCTCTAGACTTACAATTTATAGTTTATAGTTTAATCACTTATATATACATAGCGCTATTTACATATGCTGATCAACAGCGCTTTACAATAAGTAATTTAAATATACTAAAAGTACTAAAATCTAGATAACCTACTGATATTCAGAAATAAGAATAAAAGGAACAAAAATACAATCTATGATAAGAAAGCCTCTCTGAAAAGACCGGTCTTCAATTCCTTTTTGAAGCCATCCAGCGATGCAGGAGCTACTGCATGAAAAGATCTTGCACAAAGTGTGGAAAGCGGCTTTTTTGCCATGGTAGGTTATCATAATAAAGTGAATAAGAAACCCGCTAGTAGTGAGTTGTGCTTTATTTTAAACTGAGAATTCAGAGGGAAACAGTTCGCGTGATTTTCGGCACATCATTTCTCGTCGCGTGAATTTAACAAATAAGCAAATTAATCTACTCCGACTCAATTGAGTTCGCCCGAGCGTGCTTCAAAATCTTCTAATGCCCGCATTGGTTTCGCGCAAAATACATTGTGTTATTATAATGCAATTTCAGCTCTACACATTTTGCTGACAGTGTAAAAGCCTTCCTTACAATTGCTTGTCGTCGAACAAGAGCGACTCTTCAATTCTCCTAACTGATTAGAGTGTAATGTGAAGTGATAAGTATCTACCCCATATGAACCATGTGAGCGTTAGCCCTACTAATGGAAATGGGCCCACACAAGGACAGAGAAAAACTCTGACCATGGTGGGAATTGAACCCAAGACCTTCGGGTTAGATCAGCGCTGCTCTACCGACTGCATGAGCTACAAGGTCAGACGGGAGCAGGTCGTGGGAACTGAAGATGTTCAAGTCACGGCAAAACTTTCATTGTTCTTCGAAACTCTATCTACGCTCCTTTAAGAACGCGCTAATTGCTAAAGGCTTGAATGAAGTGTGGTCAGTAAGGAGAGCTGCTGGCTGCAGAATCTTGTATGCGGTGCTCAAAGGAGGAGAAATAAAAACGACTACTACGTATCTTTGTTTTGCAACTATTAAATACCGAACACAACAAGCCTACTGTGCCAAGGTATGGGAGGCAAACTTCTGATATTAGTTTTTTCTGATGAGCGCTAAATTAAAGAAAAAGCCCTTGATCCTTTAACGGTATCAACAGCTCTTAATTCAGACCGGTCAGAAAAAAATGTCGAATCAGAGAATTCTGAAAACTCAGTGTATGCTAATATTTGTTGAAAGGCTTTTGTCAACTAAACGCCTGACTGAAAACTGTAGTCAACTAACTCATCGCGAGGTTATACGCAGCTATTACAAGGCGAAACACTTACCTAAGAGGCTTTCAAGACTTGTTTGTATCCATGCACACAGATATTTGAAACTGAATCGACATTCTGTAGGTTTTGGACGACGCGCCACGAGATTTGGTCAGTGCTGCCGGGCAGGTGGTTAATGGACGCAGCTCGGCTGAAAAAGAAAAATGCGCGAGGGAGCCGAGATTAGCGTATGTGATCTATTTTTTACATGACAGTCGAATTATAATCAGTCGACAAAAGGCGCTAACCAGCATAAAGTTAAGTCAATTTGTACAGAAAATATCTTAGGTGGGGCCGTCTTAGCCCACGCGAACGCGTTGAATTTAGGCCGGCTCACGCAAATCGACAAGACATAACACGAAATGTAAAAAGGGTTTATGAATGCCTAACGTTTCGTTACCTTTTGCAACAAAGAAACTTTCATCAGTCACAAGAAACATTCATCGGCTAGTTGCTCGAGACTTAACGCATAAGCGTCGGGGCTCGGTTTTCAATTGAAGTACAACGAACCTCCACAGCGATCAAGAAAGCGGAAAGTCACGAAAGGCATCTTAACAACGACGCCAAAAGACAATAATATCATTGGTTGAAAGAGCAAAGATTATCGTGCTGCACGATCTGCAAACATTTTAGCACACATTTTTCGGCGCGATACTCAGTCTCAGAATGATCGACTTCACGATAGTGAAAAGTTATATTTAGAGGTTAAGTCAGTTTCGACTACGTTGCCGTCGAAGATCTTAAAGTCCCTATTAATAGAATAGCAACGTTAATTTCATGGGCAAGTAATCTCCTCCACACGGAAAGCAACGCCATTTGCCTGCATTGGAGTTTAATGGTCTCAGAGAGAAGTTGTTTTAATTCACTCAGTGCGAAAACTAAACAAGCTATTCTTACAATTTTATCTGTGGCCCTTAGAAGTCCCTTGGAGTGCACCAATGTTCCCAAGATGGATGCGACATCGAAATTACCTGTTGTATAGTGTAGTCTTTGGTGCGAGCGAATTGGCACCAGTGGTGTTTCCCTGTCTTTCACGGAATATTACGTAGCCATTGTAGTCTACAGACATGAAGGACTGTCATTTTCTGACAACAATACTATGTGCACACCTAAAGGACAATTACAATTTAAGTGAACTGAGCAGAGTTAATTAATTCAAAACGAATAAACCAATTTCCATATATCAAAATTCATTCCGAAACAAAAGGCATCATCTCGAGGCTCTGGGGAATAAACTCATACAAATCCTTATATTTATTCCTTTTGTTTCGGAATGAATTTTAATATATCAAAATTGGTCTATTGATGAGGTATACGTATTGCTATGGAACGGTTTGGATGGATGACGTCATTTATCGGGCCTAATCAGTTTTCTGTATGACTCCACGCTCAGTTTCCGACGATCTTGTGCGATTGAAAAAAATTCAAAAAGTTTGAAAAATAGATACCGTGAAAGGAATTCTATTAGCTTAAAGTGCGGTTACTAATAGGGAGTTAAAGAAATGACAAACGCCACAGCAACAACACAAAACAATATCATTAGTTAAGTGCCTGTGCCTACTATTGTTATTGCGATACGTTCTGCGCATCTCCAGATACTCGGATAATACAGGGATATTTTTGCGCGGTTTAAAACTATACGGAGAAAGTAGATCTTAGTAAGTACTCTTGTTGTCCAAAAAGAAAAATGGGGGGTATCCATGCATTTTTAAGAGATAATTTAGTTTCAATTTGAGAAAGAACGCCATACATTGCTTTGTATTTCAAAGCTTTTTACAAATATTATTCATGAATTATCTTTGAAAAATGCGTGGTTACCCCCAATTTTCTTTTGGATTTCAATTACACCTTTTACGATCTACATTTTCTGCATAATCACACACCGGGGCAAAAATATCTTCAATTAGTAGGCACCGTCCTTAAAGGAGGAAAAATAATTGTGCCGTGCCTGTGTCACGCATTTTTTACACACCTTTTTGCTGTACACTGCTTGACAGCGACGTGAAATCACCAAATTTGAAGTTTTGACGACAACGCGAGCTTACAAATGTGTATCTTTCATTCTTTTTTTACTCTGAAACAACTTGCACCAATTAATCTTTTTGGGATACGTCGCCCAACGAGATGGAATAATTGCGAAGACTTTTAACGGTTGACTTCGCCACTGTAGATCAAACTGGACCCCGTTGATTCAAAGCCAATCTTTCTAGTAGATGGAAAATTGCTGGGAAATGCTGCCATTCCACCATAAATTATAACCTCAGTTTCATATCAAAACAAATTCTTTTACCTGTCGGAGAAGCATCAAGAAAAGCATCGTTGAACCATTTAGTATCACTTTCTAAAGCTCCTTTTTCCTGAGAATCTAAATTTCAACAAGTTAAGTATGGTGATTTATGTGCAGCTGCGAAAAGAAATATTGAGAGTTGACAAGCAGTTTGCTTCACTGCTCTCATTGAAAATCAATTCGAAACTATCCCGGATGCCCTTCAAGAAGTTCGTTAACAGCAAAATTGTCACGCGTGATTGAGTCAGTATTAGCCATTAATTTACAAACTATTGAGATCTGATGGAGATAAGGTCTTGTCACAAAGTTTTTTTTTCTTCACTTAAAATAGTTTTCTTACCATATGTATTTGCCCTTCATTTGTCGCCCCAGTGAAATATGCAGTTTGCTAATAAATCGTAAGGAGTGTTATCTGTATTCCTTGAAATATTTTTTATTAATATACCACACAATCGAATGGTCTTTTCCGCGTATTCTGATTGGCTATCTCGGAGGTGATAGCAAGTACTTTTCACCTCTAAGCAAACGGAGAAAAAAAAAAGGCTTTTAGTTTTGCTTCGGTATTTAATCGATAAACTCGGCTGATTATTCAATTTGTGTGTATTACTAATAAAAACAGTTATTTACCAAAGTGGAGGCGAATAGTGGTGGATATACCGATGATATACCGGTGGATATCAAATATCCACCATTTACCTCCACTTCGGTGAATAATTGTTATTAAGCACCTTTCTTTATGTTAATAAATCTCTTTTAAAAGTGCTAACTAAGCCGTGTTGTAATGTAGTCTGACGTAAAAGTGCATCGTCCATGTCGTGAATAGAATAAACTATTGTATCCGTTGACTGTGTGTAAAAAAAGTTGAGAAGGGTTTCTTGCCAGTTGGGCAAAGGAACGTTTAGAGTTGAAGTTGTATGCACTGAGAAGGAAATGGCCTGATAGCAGATGAAGAAAAATTGACAAGTTTCACTGCTTAGAGACATAAGCGGGAGACGTGGCAAAATAGAAGAAAGAAAGAAAGAAACCCTGCGGAGATATTAGAGTTGGTGTACTGTGAATGTTTGGAGAGGTATAAAAGACCGGAAGTGATTAATAGTCAATATAAGAAGGGCTGAAGATGAAGGATGCTTCTTGAAAAGTTGCCACGTACGTTACTTTCTTTCGTTTGGTCCGGGAAGATTCCTAACGGGATTGGACAAGTTAACTCCCAAACTAAAGTTGCGTGAACGAGTACGTTTCAGATAATTGTTATCGTTCAAGAGGTAATTAAAAATCACTTTGCTTTAAGGGTGGATTTAAGAATTGAAGTAGTGTACGGATCAGTTGAGAATTAGCTTTCATTTAGGTATTGAATTAAAGAGTAATTAATTGCGTTGGACGTTAGGAGAACGAAATTTATAATTTTGGGTATCCTGTGCGTAGGGTTGGTTTTAACAAGTTTTCGTTTTCTGTTCTGAAATAATCGTCGCTGCGATCGATGAGAAGCGAGAGAGCGAGGAGCGAGCGAAAACGAAGTGATCATCTTTCAAGACTCCGCTGACATATCGATGGCTCACCTGGTTTAGGTCGATGTCATATGCACACCTCGTCCACAGGGCTTTTCTCAGGCGAAGAAAAGCCCCGGGAACGAGGCTGGATCGCTCCCCTCGTGATTGATTTGCACCAGTGACACGCTGGTTTTTGGCAAACGGACACTTTCAATAGACATTCTTTACGCAAATGAATCGTCTTCATAACATCTCCGCTTGTCTAACGGTGCTTTCCTTTTACCAGAACTGGCCGGCCAGACTCGTCAGTTTGCAAAGACAACGCAACAATTTGAAGGAGAACTTGCATGTTAATCTATCGTATTCTTGCGGAGAAGCGTATATCATCATCGAAAGGTGTTAATTTGAAGGCGTTGTAGAGTTGCTGCCAAATGCCCTGTCTCACCGGTCAGTTGTGTCAAATGGAAAATGCTATTTCTGACAGTTGTAGCCTGCGCAATTGGCAGAAATAGATATTTTGCCGGCACGGGCCAGAGGACTGGGTCCGGTTGTCTGGTGGGGATTATGGGTAATTTGTCGTACAAATAGTGAACCGTTAGAGATTTGAATCAGTCTAGGTTCAGCTTTCTTCGCCTACTTTTTTTTTGTTTGTTTGTTAACTTTTCCCCTCCGCCTCCATGGGGTAGTGGTACTTGCATAGGGTTTGGAGAATACGTTCCCTCATTCCCGAAGGGTTTTGGGTTTTCGTATCCGGCAGGTGCCCAGTGACCTTTTCCTTTAACATGTTTTTAGGAGGTCATTACCATGAAGTATGCTAACGTATTGTTATGCTGGAGCGGAGTTTGTATGCATATGGTAAGCAAAATAAACCGGCTTGTGGCGCTTGCTGTCCTACACGCCCATGTATGTACAAAAGTTGTGTTGTGTAGTCGAGCTGTGTCTGATTGGGTAGTGGAGTCAAAATGCGTCCTAAGTAGAGATGTCAGCCTCGATGCCAATATTACCGCCTTCTCCTTTGCTTCCAAAGCCATTGCCGAACACACTTCAATAATCCGAGGTTACTAGTAGTATAGGATTTTTTTTAACCTTTTGCATTCCTTGCATTTAAAATGATGATTTAAAATGACGCATGATGATTTAAAATCCATTATTGTTTTTTCGATTATATACACTGGTCTGCGTGATTGCTTGTCAAAGCGTTTACAGAAGCCTCGTGAAATTCTGGGAAGTTGTAGCAACGGCTCTTATACGGAAAACAGCTAACGGTCGGGCCGAACTTCACTTCTTGCAGGTCAACTATCAAAGACACTTGTTTGAATTTATCTCATTTTTTGTCGGAAAATTTCAATTTGCTTCAACGGGATTCGAACCCATGACCTCCCAGTTGAGTGGCTTCTTTAATGAGTTGGTAGAGCATTGCACTGACCATTTCCGAGTTCATGTCTGCCTCCTCTTCAAAGCGAGTTTAAGTGCGAAGTTTTTGTGATGGTAATTAGTTCTACTTTACATATGAATACCCAGAGTCCTGGAGAGGAGAATCGACCGCTGTTACAATGATATGGGCATCCCCATTCTCAAATTCCCAATGGGATGCCAAAACGCTACTATAAATCTGGGCATCCCGGGAGGGTATCGGGGAATGCCCCTAATACTGCAGTGATGTGCGAAGGTGATGCCCCTATCACTATCGATGCTCAAAACTCGGGGATTTCCATATCACTGTGACAAACGCCCGCTGAACAAAGAGTCCCAGGACTCTGGGTATGAGAATTGAGACTGAACTCCTGGGACTCAATGTTGATGATTATGCGTTTCAGTACCCTGCGATAAGGCTCACTTGTTTGGGGGTATCGAGCGAGCATTAGGCAACGACAACGCAACCAAGCAAGAATATTATTGGTTAAAAAAGGAAAAAATACTCGTGCTGCACGTGTTGCACGCATTTCAATGCACTTCTTTGCCGTAAGGTAAGATAATACGAGCAACAAAAACGTCCAACATGTCTGACAAGACATTGCTGCGAAACTTTTCTAAAAAATGTTGCGCGTTTTAACGCACAACCTGTCTCGCAACAAAAGAATTAAAAATGTTGCAAGTTACTGCAGGGTGTTTCAGAAAGTAGAGGTCCGTTCTACTTTCTGCGACACGCCACACGCTGTGTGTGGGATGTAAAACGCGCAACATCGCTTTTCGACTAGTTTCGCAGCAATGTTGCGAGACAAGTTGGACGTTTTTGTTGCTCGTATTACCGTACCTGTACTCCACAAAACAACAAACCAAATTTTTAAGTTTTGACGACAAAGTTACGCACAATTCTTGGGGTTTCATTCACGTGATCAACAGCCATGTTTTTCAACGAAAACAAAGGAAAAACTTTGCATAGTAATAGAGTTCAATTTCCGGAGGAATGGATCGGGACACTAACATGGACACCGTTTCACGGTTTGGGGACACCAAGACGGCGGCGGTGACGTCCCGTGAAATCCAAGAATAATGATCCGTTCATTTTCTATGTAGCCATCCAGTTACAGGATAGTTCGTCCGTACTGTATAACATGAACAAGGTGGAAATAAGTGGTAGTTACATTGCCGCCAAGGTTTATTTTGGAGTGACGTTTTCGTTGAGGACGCTGTTGTCCTTTCTTAAACTCTCTCAGGCTATTGTGACATGTCACGGTTGGCATTTGTGACGTGTCACTGTTGGCATTCGTTTTAACACACACAGCTTTTGTTTTGTAACAACAGGGCAATCATAACATGTCACAATTCTTTAAAAAGGTGGCACTCAGGGCCCGCGAAATTTGAAAACAAAAACAAGCGATTCTTAAAATGGCTTATTTCGGATACAAATGCGTTGTGTTTTTTAAGTTGTTTTTTTGTTGGAATAGAGATTCGTTACAACTATTAATATGAACGAGGGCCACGACTGGATTACAAGTTATATCTATCAAACCTCATTAAAAGTAGTTTTATTGAGACGTTTAAATGCTTATTTTGTCAGCTGATGAGCAGGAAAACTGCACCTTAACTACACCAACGACGTCCAATATTTGGTCCACGAAGTTCACCAGTTTCTCTTTAAAAGTAAGAGAAGTTTCTGCAATTATTTCCAAACAGTTACCAGATTTCTAGTTGCACGAACCGAGGGTTACATCTCCAACAGACGACTTACACTTTCGTCCACAAAACGATTAACTCCACACCATGTTTGTTTTCCTTCCAAGCATTTATCACAAGTCAGTATAGACCAAAACGGAATGAGTGAATTATAACGCGACGTATCGTCTTTTTTTCTGCGACAGCTCAGAATTCAGAGTTGAACATCCAACAAGTCGACAGGAATTTCCCCTTGTTGTTAACAGCTAAATTTCCAATGCTCTTCTCTAGAAAAACTATATTATATCTTTCGATGTTCAGCACTATTTTTTTCAGGGATTTTTACGCTCGGAGGTTGTGAAGTCTGGCCCCTTTCCGCATTCTTGGCAAAATTAAACAACTCAAACATACACCTTTCGTTCCTAATCGTATGATAAGCAAAAATACCTGGATAATATCTGCAGGGTCCACGTTGTAGCGTACGAAACTCTGGGTGCGTAACAGCTTTTACTCCGCCAATTTTGTCAACCAAGGTTCCAATGTAGACATCTTCAAGAGGCAAAGGGGCCTTTACGCTAAACAGATCCACTAACTTGGCGATGAGGTCCGAAGATAAGACATAAGCTGGCCCAGAGCAAAATGGTGGGTATCTTTTTTTGTTGTATTCTGTCCATGACACTCCATACTTCCCTGGACCACGTTTAGGAACTCCCCGCTGAGGGCAACGGCCCATGTAAAGTTTCGTTTTGGGTGTTTTAGGCTTCTTCAAGAAGTCTATCAGGTTATATGGATGAACAAAAACGTCATCATCGGCTTTGACTAAGAACTGGAAATCGCAATATTTTGACGCCCATTCCAGACCCATTTGTGTCTTCAAGGTCAGATTCCTATAGTGTTCCTTTTGCGTCCCCCTTATTAAATCTCCGTGCATTCTTTCCTCAGCTTCTAGCTGTTCATTCTGCCAACGCTCCCCATTCCCTTGACCTACAAGAAACACAGTTTTCCATTTATCGTCCACAGATGGCCCACCGGCCCACGTTCTTCGAATGGCAGATCTTCGTTTAAAGTTGTAAGGGCTTGAGATAACTATTATCAAAAGAAACACCTTATGGATGCACCGCGTTTGTGATAGCAAGTACGTTTTGTGGACAAAGGCTTTTCCCTGGGCCTCTGTAGTTGAAGGCGACGTTTTTGTACTAGTCAGCACTGACACAGAAGAGTCGTTCTTCTTGTCCATCAAATTAATACGATGCTCGAGTTCCGGGTTGAGATTAATCCTAGCTGTAATAATACTCTTTCCGTACATGTACTCGTTCAAAAAAACACTCATTATGATCGAAAAAGCGATTAAAATCAAAAGAATTGAGTGCAGAAATCGTTTCCGTATACAAGGCATCGTTTCTGTACTTCTTTTTGAAAATGAATTCTGGAAGAAGCTTGTCCTGGAATCCTGGTCGAAGGGTGCCTGGAGGGAAAGAAAAGCCTTTAATGACAGTCCAAGATATTTAAGGAAGGATTACGTTTTGCAAACGTTGGCCGTGTATCACTTATATTTCAACAGACTTTGTGGGCCCATTTCCATCAGTAGGGCTAACGCCCACATGGTTCATATGGGGTTAAAAAGTAGCACTTTACATTACACTCTAATCAGTTATATCTTATCGATATTTAAAGTTTAGTCATTAAAGTTTCGACTTTGAGCATTCCCTTAAGAAACTAATCTTTGCAGAAGACAGGTCCTTTTACATGTAAAAGGTCTCCGTTCAAAGTTCGCTGATGGAATTAAGACGAAAAGATTCCACATAAAAAACAACTTTCTAACCTCTCTTGCTCGGGACCGCACTGGGAAATATTGGCTGTCGGTCGTTTTTTGTACGGACCTTGCTACGCACGGTCCAGAGGTAAATAATTTATCTGCGATTATTATATATTAAGACCTGGCCAAACGATCACAACATTTTCATCATTTTCAATGCAACATGTTAATGTTCATGTGCCCCAGGACCTTGGCGTGCAAGAAGTGGACCTAACGCGCATGCCCAGGCCCAACAATGTGGCCTGAACGTGGCCAAGGGAGTACAGGATCATGCAACATCCAAAATGTTACACGAAAAATTTGAGTGTTTTCAAATTTGATACAACATCATCCAACATGTTGCAACATATCGCAACAGGGAGGCCAAACGCATGCAACATGTTGTGACCAACAATGTTACAAGATTTAACTGAATGGAGTGTAATGTGAAGTGCTAGATTTCTATCCCATTTTAACAATGTGAGCGTTAGCCCTACTGATGGAAATGGGCCCACACAAGGACAGAGAAAAACTCTGACCGGGGTGGGAATTGAACCCACGACCTAACCCGAAGGTCGTGGGTTCAATTCTCACCCTTGTCAGAGTTTTTCTCTGTCCTTGTGTGGGCCCATTTCCATCAGTAGGGCTAACGCTCACATGGTTCATATGGGATAGCAATCTCAGTTTACATTACACTCTATTCAGTTAATTCTGTTTAAAATATAAGTGCTACATGGCCAATGTTGCAAGATGTTGCGTTGAAATGTTGCGAGCGTTTGGCCAGGCCTTTAGGTGTACTGAAAAAAGAGGTTTTATGTTACCCGCGGTGAATGAAATGCCGAAGATATTTATTTATCGATGGTGACTCGGGGATAGTGGGAAAACACCCGAATCCTACAAGCTCTCGATCTTGACTAGTTCGGACGCCCTACCACGGAGAGTCTCGAGGGAGCTACAATCTTGGACTTTTCAAATGGAAAATCAAGACCACCCCTTCGCCTAATTTCAATGAAAAAAAAATTGGCGGGCTTCAACTAGCGCGGAATCATCATTGATTTTGGGGGGAATGAGGTACTAGGTCCAGGTACAAATAATACTTATGCATAATGACGTCATATCCTCAAAAATTCACCACCAAGCCTCGGTTGCTCAAAATTATTCACATCATCAATAAGTTGCAGTATTGTTCGCACGTGAGTAAGTTTCCTTGAGTTACCACCTACAATTAATCTCTTCTTTATATAATAATTTACCGTGACCCATTCCGACTTTTAAAGCCGATGAATTTTTTCATTAGACTAAACTAACGGCATTCCCAACAGCCAATTATCTTTTTCGCTATTTCTAATATCAGACACCCGCAGGGTCCACAGCTTCAAAATATTCAGTGCTAAGTACTATATTTGAAAACCCCTCGCTCCGGTTAATTTCGCACGAGCACATTGGTGGTATTGCGTCACGGTGTTCGTGCGAACTGATTTTTTGAATGTTGCTCTCTTGTTGTTCCAAATATGGTACTTAGCAAATTGAATATTCAGAAGCTTGTTTCCCAGCACACAAGGGGCCTTTACACGTTTCAACCCTTATGGGTTTCTGCTCAGTAATATGCAGCTGTAGTTTTGGGACCCCAAGAGGGGTGGGAGGAAGGGGGTTCTACGGTAGCTTGCAACATTCACCAAGCTATCGTGTGGTCAGCGCAGGATTGCATCCTATCCTGATAAAGCAGACGTTTCGAGAGCAGAGATTCCAACTTCTGGACTTCGATGATTTGCATGATTGGTTAAATGTCGCCTCTGAATTAGTCGGAGTATATAAAATCAAATGTATGTTTTGAATACAGAAAAGGTTTATCAACCCTGTTGATATGGTAAATTATTAACTGTCATGAAGAAATTTCGGGCGGTAGCCCTTCGCTCTGACAAATTGAAGGGCTAACGCTCGAAACATCAGCTTTCAAATTTCTGTACGGTGATTAATTTATCATCAACCCAGTTTCGCACTTCTTCACCGACGCAGTTCCACAGATTCTTTAGAAACCGTAAACGTACCCCTTTATCCATTATGCTTTGAATAGCTTGACTGCAATCTCAAGTCATATTTGCGACAGACAATCATTTAATCCTGAATTCCTCTAGAGTTACAATTTATAGTTTATAGTTTAATCACTTATATATACATAGCGCTATTTACATACGCTGATCAACAGCGCTTTACAATAAGTAATTTAAATATACTAAAAGTACTAAAATCTAGATAACCTACTGATATTCAGAAATAAGAATAAAAGGAACAAAAATACAATCTATGATAAGAAAGCCTCTCTGAAAAGACCGGTCTTCAATTCCTTTTTGAAGCCATCCAGCGATGCAGGAGCTACTGCATGAAAAGATCTTGCACAAAGTGTGGAAAGCGGCTTTTTTGCCATGGTAGGTTATCATAATAAAGTGAATAAGAAACCCGCTAGTAGTGAGTTGTGCTTTATTTTAAACTGAGAATTCAGAGGGAAATAGTTCGCGTGATTTTCGGCACATCATTTCTCGTCGCGTGAATTTAACAAATAAGCAAATTAATCTACTCCGACTCAATTGAGTTCGCCCGAGCGTGCTTCAAAATCTTCTAATGCCCACATTGGTTTCGCGCAAAATACATTGTGTTATTATAATGCAATTTCAGCTCTACACATTTTGCTGACAGTGTAAAAGCCTTCCTTACAATTGCTTGTCGTCGAACAAGAGCGACTCTTCAATTCTCCTAACTGATTAGAGTGTAATGTGAAGTGATAAGTATCTACCCCATATGAACCATGTGAGCGTTAGCCCTACTAATGGAAATGGGCCCACACAAGGACAGAGAAAAACTCTGACCATGGTGGGAATTGAACCCAAGACCTTCGGGTTAGATCAGCGCTGCTCTACCGACTGCATGAGCTACAAGGTCAGACGGGAGCAGGTCGTGGGAACTGAAGATGTTCAAGTCACGGCAAAACTTTCATTGTTCTTCGAAACTCTATCTACGCTCCTTTAAGAACGCGCTAATTGCTAAAGGCTTGAATGAAGTGTGGTCAGTAAGGAGAGCTGCTGGCTGCAGAATCTTGTATGCGGTGCTCAAAGGAGGAGAAATAAAAACGACTACTACGTATCTTTGTTTTGCAACTATTAAATAACGAACACAACAAGCCTACTGTGCCAAGGTATGGGAGGCAAACTTCTGATATTAGTTTTTTCTGATGAGCGCTAAATTAAAGAAAAAGCCCTTGATCCTTTAACGGTATCAACAGCTCTTAATTCAGGCCGGTCAGAAAAAAATGTCGAATCAGAGAATTCTGAAAACTCAGTGTATGCTAATATTTGTTGAAAGGCTTTTGTCAACTAAACGCCTGACTGAAAACTGTAGTCAACTAACTCATCGCGAGGTTATACGCAGCTATTACAAGGCGAAACACTTACCTAAGAGGCTTTCAAGACTTGTTTGTATCCATGCACACAGATATTTGAAACTGAATCGACATTCTGTAGGTTTTGGACGACGCGCCACGAGATTTGGTCAGTGCTGCCGGGCAGGTGGTTAATGGACGCAGCTCGGCTGAAAAAGAAAAATGCGCGAGGGAGCCGAGATTAGCGTATGTGATCTATTTTTTACATGACAGTCGAATTATAATCAGTCGACAAAAGGCGCTAACCAGCATAAAGTTAAGTCAATTTGTACAGAAAATATCTTAGGTGGGGCCGTCTTAGCCCACGAGAACGCGTTGAATTTAGGCCGGCTCACGCAAATCGACAAGACATAACACGAAATGTAAAAAGGGTTTATGAATGCCTAACGTTTCGTTACCTTTTGCAACAAAGAAACTTTCATCAGTCACAAGAAACATTCATCGGCTAGTTGCTCGAGACTTAACGCATAAGCGTCGGGGCTCGGTTTTCAATTGAAGTACAACGAACCTCCACGGCGATCAAGAAAGCGGAAAGTCACGAAAGGCATCTTAACAACGACGCCAAAAGACAATAATATCATTGGTTGAAAGAGCAAAGATTATCGTGCTGCACGATCTGCAAACACTTTAGCACACATTTTTCGGCGCGATACTCAGTCTCAGAATGATCGACTCCACTATAGTGAAAAGTTATATTTAGAGGTTAAGTCAGTTTCGACTACGTTGCCGTCGAAGATCTTAAAGTCCCTATTAATAGAATAGCAACGTTAATTTCATGGGCAAGTAATCTCCTCCACACGGAAAGCAACGCCATTTGCCTGCATTGGAGTTTAATGGTCTCAGAGAGAAGTTGTTTTAATTCACTCAGTGTGAAAACTAAACAAGCTATTCTTACAATTTTATCTGTGGCCCTTAGAAGTCCCTTGGAGTGCACCAATGTTCCCAAGATGGATGCGACATCGAAATTACCTGCTGTATAGTGTAGTCTTTGGTGCGAGCGAATTGGCACCAGTGGTGTTTCCCTGTCTTTCACGGAATATTACGTAGCCATTGTAGTCTACAGACATGAAGGACTGTCATTTTCTGACAACAATACTATGTGCACACCTAAAGGACAATTACAATTTAAGTGAACTGAGCAGAGTTAATTAATTCAAAACGAATAAACCAATTTCCATATATCAAAATTCATTCCGAAACAAAAGGCATCATCTCGAGGCTCTGGGGAATAAACTCATACAAATCCTTATATTTATTTCTTTTTGTTTCGGAATGAATTTTAATATATCAAAATTGGTCTATTGATGAGGTATACGTATTGCTATGGAACGGTTTGGATGGATGACGTCATTTATCGGGCAAAATCAGTCTTCTGTATGACTCCACGCTCAGTTTCCGACGATCTTGTGCGATTGAAAAAAATTCAAAAAGTTTGAAAAATAGATACCGTGAAAGGAATTCTATTAGCTTAAAGTGCGGTTACTAATAGGGAGTTAAAGAAATGACAAACGCCACAGCAACAACACAAAACAATATCATTAGTTAAGTGCCTGTGCCTACTATTGTTATTGCGCATACGTTCTGCGCATCTCCAGATACTCGGATAATACAGGGATATTTTTGCGCGGTTTAAAACTATACGGAGAAAGTAGATCTTAGTAAGTACTCTTGTTGTCCAAAAAGAAAATTGGGGGTATCCATGCATTTTTAAGAGATAATTTAGTTTCAATTTGAGAAAGAACGCCATACATTGCTTTGTATTTCAAAGCTTTTTACAAATATTATTCATGAATTATCTTTGAAAAATGCGTGGTTACCCCCAATTTTCTTTTGGATTTCAATTACACCTTTTACGATCTACATTTTCTGCATAATCACACACCGGGGCAAAAATATCTTCAATTAGTAGGCACCGTCCTTAAAGGAGGAAAAATAATTGTGCCGTGCCTGTGTCACGCATTTTTTACACACCTTTTTGCTGTACACTGCTTGACAGCGACGTGAAATCACCAAATTTGAAGTTTTGACGACAACGCGAGCTTACAAATGTGTATCTTTCATTCTTTTTTTACTCTGAAACAACTTGCACCAATTAATCTTTTTGGGATACGTCGCACAACGAGATGGAATAATTGCGAAGACTTTTAACGGTTGACTTCGCCACTGTAGATCAAACTGGACCCCGTTGATTCAAAGCCAATCTTTCTAGTAGATGGAAAATTGCTGGGAAATGCTGCCATTCCACCATAAATTATAACCTCAGTTTCATATCAAAACAAATTCTTTTACCTGTCGGAGAAGCATCAAGAAAAGCATCGTTGAACCATTTAGTATCACTTTCTAAAGCTCCTTTTTCCTGAGAATCTAAATTTCAACAAGTTAAGTAAGGTGATTTATGTGCAGCTGCGAAAAGAAATATTGAGAGTTGACAAGCAGTTTGCTTCACTGCTCTCATTGAAAATCAATTCGAAACTATATCCCGGATGCCCTTCAAGAAGTTCGTTAACAACAAAATTGTCACGCGTGATTGAGTCAGTATTAACCATTAATTTACAAACTATTGAGATCTGATGGAGATAAGGTCTTGTCACAAAGTTTTTTTTTCTTCACTTAAAATAGTTTTCTTACCATATGCATTTGCTTTTTATTTGTCGCCCCAGTGAAATATGCAGTTTGCTAATAAGTCGTAGGAATGCTATCTGTATTCCTTGAAATAGTGTGTATTAATATACCACACAATCGAATGGTCTTTTCCGCGTATTCTGATTGGCTATCTCGGAGTTGATAGCAAGTACTTTTCACCTCTGGGCAAACGGAGAAAAACAAAATGGCTTTTAGTTTTGCTTCGGTATTTAATCGATAAACTCGGCTGATTATTCAATTTGTGTGTATTACTAATAAAAACAGTTATTTACCAAAGGGGAGGCGAATAGTGGTGGATATACCGATGATATACCGGTGGATATCAAATATCCACCATTTACCTCCACTTCGGTGAATAATTGTTATTAAGTACCTTTCTTTATGTTAATAAATCTCTTTTAAAAGTGCTAACTAAGCCGTGTTGTAATGTAGTCTGACGTAAAAGTGCATCGTCCATGTCGTGAATAGAATAAACTATTGTATCCGTATAACTGTGTGTAAAAAAAGTTGAGAAGGGTTTCTTGCCAGTTGGGCAAAGGAACGTTTAGAGTTGAAGTTGTATGCACTGAGAAGGAAATGGCCTGATAGCAGATGAAGAAAAATTGACAAGTTTCACTGCTTAGAGACATAAGCGGGAGACGTGGCAAAATAGAAGAAAGAAAGAAAGAAACCCTGCGGAGATATTAGAGTTGGTGTACTGTGAATGGTTAGAGAGGTATAAAAGACCGGAAGTGACTAATAGTCAATATAAGAAGGGCTGAAGATGAAAGATGCTTCTTGAAAAGTTGCCACGTACGTTACTTTCTTTCGTTTGGTCCGGGAAGATTCCTAACGGGATTGGACAAGTTAACTCCCAAACTAAAGTTGCGTGAACGAGTACGTTTCAGATAATTGTTATCGTTCAAGAGGTAATTAAAAATCACTTTGCTTTAAGGTTGGATTTAAGAATTGAAGTAGTGTACGGATCAGTTGAGAATTAGCTTTCATTTAGGTATTGAATTAAAGAGTAATTAATTGCGTTGGACGTTAGGAGAACGAAATTTATAATTTTGGGTATCCTGTGCGTAGGGTTGGTTTTAACAAGTTTTCGTTTTCTGTTCTGAAATAATCCTCGCCGCGATCGATCAGAAGCGAGAGAGCGAGGAGCGAGCGAAAACGAAGTGATCATCTTTCAAGACTCCGCTGACATATCGATGACTCACCTGGTTTAGGTCGATGTCATATGCACACCTCGTCCCCAGGGCTTTTCTCAAGCGAAGAAAAGCCCCGAGAACGAGGTTGGATCGTTCCCCTCGTGATTGATTTGCACCAGTGACACGCTGGTTTTTGGCAAACGGACACTTTCAATAGACATTCTTTACGCAAATGCATCGTCTTCATAACATCTCCGCTTGTCTAACGGTGCTTTCCTTTTACCAGAACTGGCCGGCCAGACTCGTCAGTTTGCAAAGACAACGCAACAATTTGAAGTAGAACTTGCATGTTAATCTATCGTATTCTTGCGGAGGAGCGTATATCATCATCGAAAGGTGTTAATTTGAAGGCGTTGTAGAGTTGCTGCCAAATGCCCTGTCTCACCGGTCAGTTCTGTCAAATGGAAAATGCTATTTCTGACAGTTGTAGCCTGCGCAATTGGCAGAAATAGATATTTTGCCGGCACGGACCAGTGGACTGGGTCCGGTTGTCTGGTGGGGATTATGGGTAATTTGTCGTACAAATAGTGAACCGTTAGAGATTTGAATCAGTCTAGGTTCAGCTTTCTTCACCTACTTTTTTTTTGTTTGTTTGTTAACTTTTCCCCTTAGCCTCCATGGGGTAGTGGTACTTGCATAGGGTTTGGAGAATACGTTCCCTCATTCGCGAAGGGTTTTGGGTTTTCGTATCCGGCAGGTGCCCAGTGTACTTTTCCTTTAACATGTTTTTAGGAGGTCATTACCATCAAGTATGCTAACGTATTGTTATGCTGGAGCGGAATTTGTATGCATATGGTAAGCAAAATAAACCGGCTTGTGGCGCTTGCTGTCCTACACGCCCATGTATGTACAACAGTTGTGCTGTGATTGAGTTAGTCGTACTGTGTCTGATTGGGTAGTGGAGTCAAAATGCTCCCTAAGTAGAGATGTCAGCCTCGATGCCAATATTACCGCCTTCTCCTTTGCTTCCAAAGCCATTGCCGAACACACTTCAATAATCCGAGGTTACTAGTAGTATAGGATTTTTTTTAACCTTTTGCATTTAAAATGATGATTTAAAATGACGCATGATGATGTAAAATCCATTATTATTTTTTCGATTTTATACACTGGTCTGCGTGATTGCTTGTCAAAGCGTTTGCAGAAGCCTCGTGAAATTCTGGGAAGTTGTAGCAACGGCTCTTATACGAAAAACAGCTAACGGTCGGGCCGAACTTCACTTCTTGCAGGCCAACTATCAAAGAAACTTGTTTGAATTTATCTCATTTTTTGTCTGAAAATTTCAATTGGCTTCAACGGGATTCGAACCCATGACCTCCGAGTTGAGTGGCTTCTTTAATCAGTTGGTAGAGCTTTGCATTGACATCGCAGAGGTCATGTCTGCCTCCTCTTCAAAGCGAGTTTAAGTGCGAAGTTTTTGTGATGGTAATTAGTTCTACTTTACATATGAATACCCAGTGTCCTGGAGAGGAGAATCGACCGCTGTTACAATGATATGGGCATCCCCATTCTCAAATTCCCAATAGGATGCCAAAACGCTACTATAAATCTGGGCATCCCGGGAGGGTATCGGGGAATGCCCCTATTACTGCAGTGATGTGCGAAGGTGATGCCCCTATCACTAGCGATGCTCAAAACTCGGGGATTCCCATATCACTGTGACAAACGCCCGCTGAACAAAGAGTCCGAGGTTTCTGGGTATGAGAATTGAGACTGAACTCCTGGGACGCAATGTTGATGATTATGCGTTTCAGTACCCTGTGATAAGGCTCACTTGTTTGGGGGTATCGAGGGAGCATTAGGCAACGACAACGCAACCAAGCAAGAATATTATTGGTTAAAAAAGGAAAAAATACTCGTGCTGCACGTGTTGCACGCATTTCAATGCACTTCTTTGCCGTAAGGTAAGATAATACGAGCAACAAAAACGTCCAACATGTGCGTTTTAACGCACAACCTGTCTTGCAACAAAAGAATTAAAAATGTTGCAAGTTACTGCAGGGTGTTTCAGAAAGTAGAGGTCCGTTCTACTTTCTGCGACACGCCGCACGCTGTGTGTGGGATGTAAAACGCGCAACATCGCTTTTCGACTAGTTTCGCAGCAATGTTGCGAGACAAGTTGGACGTTTTTGTTGCTCGTATTACCGTACCTGTACTCCACAAAACAACAAACCAAATTTTTAAGTTTTGACGACAAAGTTACGCACAATTCTTGGGGTTTCATTCACGTGATCAACAGCCATGCTTTTCAACGAAAACAAAGGAAAAAGTTTGGATAGTAGTTACATTGCCGCCAAGGTTTATTTTGGAGTAACGTTTTCGTTGACGACCGCTGTTGTCCTTTCTTAAACTCTCTATTGTGACATGTCACGGTTGGTATTTCTGACGTGTCACGGTTGGCATTTGTTTTAAAATAAATATAAAATAAATATTGCTAGTGCTAATCACCCTTACTTACAGTCGAGGACTGAATTGCGAAGGGCGCGGCTCACGACATCGGGCTGAAAGCATGCAAAGGCGCCTCTGGCTGCCGCTGTACAGTATTATATTTGATGTCGGAGCACAGCACCACAGCTAGATGTCAATTAGCTGTGAGTCGATTTTGATGAGGGAGGAAAACCGGAGTACCCGGAGAAAAACCCTCGGAGTCAGGTTGAGATCGACTGAAACTCAGCCCACATGCTGGCCGAGGCCAGAATTGAACCCCAGCTCGCAGTGGTGGGAGGCCCGATAGATAACTACTAAGCC
>NC_090871.1:59763800-59768800 GCF_036669935.1 Montipora foliosa
ACGGGATTGGACAAGTAAACTCACAAACTAAACTTGCGTGAACGAGTACGTTTCAGATAATTGTTATCGTTCAAGAGGTAATTAATTAAAAATTACTTTGTTTTAAGGTTGGATTTAAGAATTGAAGCCGGTGTACGGATCAGTTGAGAATTAGCTTTCATTTAGGTATGGAATCGAAGAGTAATTAATTGCGTTGGACGTTAGGAGAACGAAATTTATAATTTTGGGTATCCTGTGCGTAGGGTTGGTTTTAACCAGTTTTCATTTTCTGTTCGTCTGCTTTTCAGCGACATCTTAAAATACGTCATGCACGCATGGGCATCTTGGTTATGAACGACATATGCGGAAAGAACGAGATAACATCGACCTAAACCCGGTGAGCCATATATGCCGCTTACAAAGTGGAACTTTCAATAATTAACTCTCTTTTTTTTTTCTTTAATTTGCTTTATACCCGTTACAGGATCCGTTCCGACAGTGGGAAGAGCGCCGGAAATTTGTTAGCTGCAAGTTGAAAGACTGAAAATCACTTCGCTAACAACAGGACCCAACCTGGGATAATTTTCTGTAACGTCTCGAAAATGACCGGTCCGATTGACCGTTTTATCACTGAAATAATCCTCGCCGCGATCGATCAGAAGCGAGAGAGCGAGGAGCGAGCGAAAACGAAGTGATCATCTTTCAAGACTCCGCTGACATATCGATGGCTCACCTGGTTTAGGTCGATGTCATATGCACACCTCGTTCCCAGGGCTTTTCTCAAGCGAAGAAATGCCCCGGGAACGAGGTTGGATCGCTCCCCTCGTGATTGATTTGCACCAGTGACACCCTGGTTCTTGGCAACGGACACTTTCAATAGACATTCTTTACGCAAATGCATCGTCTTCATGACATCTCGGCTTGTCTAACGGTGTACAAAAATTTGGTTTTATCAACGGAGTTGATAATGTAAATTGGCCACCGTACAGAGATTCTAAAAGCTGACGTTTCGAGCGTTAGCCCTTCGTCAGGGCGAATCAAGGGATTATGGGTTACGTGTAGTTTTTATAGTAGAGTAGGAGCTACGCTATTGGTGGTAACATGGCAACGTGAAAAATACGAATATATTAGTTAAATGAAAAGCGTTCGTTAATACCGTGAGGATTAAGGGTGCCGATTTGAAAGATGAATTTTTGTTCCAGATTCTTGGGGCTTTCCGTCGTACCTAGATGTAGGGAAAGGCCGCAGATAGCCATGTGTTTTTTGGAGTGGTTAGGCAGATTAAAATGGGGAGCGACTGGCTTAGATGCATCCTTGTCATTTTTCTCAACATCGCGAAGGTGTTCGCGGAATCGGTCACCTAGTCGTCTACCTGTCTCACCAATGTCTAATTTATTGCATAACGTACAGGTTATGCAATAAATGACATTTGCGGAGGTACATGTGAAACGATCGGTGATCTTAACAGATCGCTTAGGTCCCGATATTTTGCTAGTGTTAACAATGAAAAGACAAGTTTTGCATCGTGAGCGCGCGCATTTGAAAGTGCCGGGTTGCTCGTTAGTTTTGAGCGCGCTTCTGACTAAAAAGGTGCCTACGTTTTTGTCGCGTTTGAATGAAATAAGTGGAGGTTGCGAAAAGATTCTACCAGTCTCGGGATCATTTTGGAGTAATTTAAAATTACTAAGAATGATGCTTTTGACTGCGTGATTATGAGGATGGAAAGTGAGGGTGAATGGAATTCTGTCATTCTTATCTTTTTGTGACGTTTGTAGTGATGACTGTCGATCAAATTGTTGGGCACGATGATGGCCCGCTTTGACCACAGAGACAGGATAGCCACGTTTTTCGAAGAACTGGCACATCTCCTCTGATTTGCTGGAAAAATCGGAGTCATCACTACATTGACGTCGAAGTCTAAGAAATTGAGAATAAGGAATGGAGTTCTTGACATGTGATGGATGTGACGATGAATACAACAACAAATAACTGTGTGACGGTGCTTTCCTTTTATCAGATCTGGCCGGCCAGACTCGTCGTTTTGCAAAGACAACGCAACAATTTTGAAGGAAAACTTGCATGATAATCTCTCGTATTCTTCCGGAGGAGCGTACATTGTATATCATCATCGAAGCGTGTTAATTTGAAGGCGTTGTAGAGTTGCTGCCAAATGCCCGGTCTCGCCGGTCAGTTCTGTCAAATGGAAAATGTTATTTCCGACAGTTGTAGCCTGCGAAATTGGCAGAAATAGATATTTTGGCGGCACGGACCAGAGGACTGGGTCCAGTTATCTGGTGGGGATTATGGGTAACTTGTCGTACAAATAGTGAACCGTTAGAGATTTGAATCAGCCTAGGTTCAGCTTTCTTCGCCTCCTTTTTTTTTTTGTTTGTTTGTTAACTTTTCCCCTTAGCCTCAATGGGGTAGTGGTACTTGCATATGGTTTGGAGAACACGTTCCCTCATTCCCGAAGGGTTTTGGGTTTTCGTATCCGGCAGGTGCCCAGTGGCCTTTTCCTTTAACATGTTCAAGTTAAAGACGTTCGCGCCAATTGTTTCTGCGCATCCTTACTGCGCACGCAAATGCACACGCCACGTCATACACGAGCACGCGCGCTGAGTACTAAAATAAGAAATGATAGGGCAAAAGGCCATTGCTATAGCTTTGACTTGATTTAACGGTCTTGGACGTTCGGTGACCCCTATTTTTCTTTCCAGAAACGGATTTTATTTACAATTGTCTCCACGTTGTCCAAAAATGAACAAAAAAGCAATGTGGGAAGTTAAAAAAATTTCAAGATTTCTGCTCACGGGACATCGAATCCTGCCATCTTGCGGCTGCAAGGCGCGTGAAACTGTGGTCGCTAAACGCGAACTTGATCTTTAAGGAACCTCACCAGTTGACTAAATTCACTTAATAAGTCCACTTAAACAATATTTGGCAGAGAAGATTTCACTTCAAAGATTTAATTGCAATATATTTGGGATTACAGACACTGGCCTTATACGCTAACGAAGCCCGATTTTGTAACATTTTGGGTGTTTTTCCGGGCATGTTCTCTCCAAAACGAAGTCGGTGACCCCCCATTTTTTTTACATTTCTGACACAACTCACTCATTATCTTACAGTGTTAAAAGTTTCAGAAAAAAATCAATGTTGAAAAATTTTCGCGCGAACGTCCTTAAGAGGTCAGTACCATCAAGTATGCTAACGTATTGTTATGCTGGAGCGGAATTTGTATGCATATGGTAAGCAAAATAAACCGGCTTGTGACGCTTGCTGTCCTACATGTCGCCCATGTATGTACAAAGTTCTGTTGTGATTGAGTTAGTCGTGCTGTGTCTGATTGGGTAGTGGAGTCAAAATGCTCCCTAAGTAGAGATGTCAGCCTCGATGCCAATATTACCCGCCTTCTCCTTTGCTTCCAAAGCCAATGTCGAACACACTTCAATAATCCGAGATTACTAATAGTATAGGAGTATTTTTTAACCGTTTGCATTCCTTGTTAAAATGCTTCTGTTTTAGTTCATGGTGAGTGGTGCGGGGTCGAGAGTAGGGTTGGTGCTTTTGGTTATTGTTCATTTCGTTTTGTTCCGTTTGGGAATCCCCTCGTCTAACGCCACAGTCCTCTCGAGCCAATTTTTTAATGACTTCGTGGGTTTGCAGCACGTGTCGTCAGCAAACAGGAAAAACTTAAGCTTTTCAGAAGAATCTTGAATGTCATTAATAAATATAGATTAGGAAAAGTAGTGGGCCCAAGACGGAGCCTTGCGGTACACCACAAGTAGTATCTTTTCTAGAAGATAGGTACGAATCAATTTGAGTTGTTTGTATTCGGCCTTGTAGATAAGAAGAAAACTATTTATTGATGACACCACGGAAACCATAGTGATCCAACTTATGCAGTAGAATTTTATGATGTACCGTATCAAAAGCCTTCTTTAGGTCAATAAAAACTCCGCACGCGAATAAGCGTTTGTCCATGTTTGTTTGTATGGTACTTACAATATCCAAAATTGCATGCTGAGCTGAAAGTGTTTTACGAAAGCCATATTGAGATGGAGAAAGTAGATTATTTTGTTCAAGGAAAGATTCCATTCTCTTCAAAACCAATTTTTCAAAGATTCTATTAAAATTAGACAGCAAAGAAATTGGCCTATAATTGTTTGGATCAGTATTATCATCTGTTTAAAAGACAGGAATAATCTTTGCCATCTTTAACTTGTTCGGGTAAACTCCGGTCAAAATAGATAGATTTATAATTTCTGCAAGACTATCGCTGATAACATTCGACGCGCACTTCAATATCTGCGTTGGACATGAATATTAGCCATGAGATTTATCATTGGGTATGCGAGAAATTTCTAGTTTCACCTCTGTTGGGGTTACTAAATTAAAAGCAAACGACGTATCAGGAGAGTAAGATCTAAGACCGTTTACTTTTTTCCCCTCTGTTCACCGTCGTCTATAAGGCCGTTTACACGACAGAAAAATTGGGTACGGACCCGACAAGAAAAGAGTACGGACCTCACATCTACCGGATTTTTTAAACCATTTTTTTGCTTCTGTCTCGGATGACTTTACTCCTCTTGACAACTTACGTCACCTTGCTCAATAACCTCATTGATCGCATGCGCACTAAAAATCCGCGGAGCTCTGGGGTCAAGAGTGCTGTTGATTTCAACATGGCGGCTGGCGAGAATTCACAGGAAAAGGAGTCTTGCTCCACTTGGAAGGACGAAGAAGTTGAGTCTCTTATTCAGTTGATATATTCTCGGAGGAAAATATTCGTCGCCATTTTGTTTTAGAGGAATTACGCATGCCCGGTAGCAGCATACAGCTTGAACCAGTTACGTAAAGGCCGTTTACACGACAGAAAAATTTGCGTCCGGACCCGTCAAAAAAGCGGTACGGACTCATAACTTTTGTAAGAAACACTGGAGTTTCTGCAGGGCCATAAAGGCCGTTTACACGACAGAAAAAAATTGTGTCCGGACCCGTCAAAAAAGCGGTACGGACTC
>NC_090871.1:59773800-59776300 GCF_036669935.1 Montipora foliosa
AGTACAATTGTAGCAAGCGGAACTTAGTTTTACATGTGAAAGGTTTCCGTTCAAAGCTCGCTGATGGAAGACGAAGCGTACGAACATTCACCAAGCGGAGAAGTGTCCGATCGCTCAAAGAAACTATCCCATATAATAAACAACTTACTAACCTAACTTGCTCGGGTCCGTACTGGGGAATATTGGCCCTCCGTCGTTTTTGTGCGGACTTTGCTGCGTTCGGTCCGTACTGCCACGACCTCTGTCCAATAATCCGCAATACGGCCCTCGCGCTTGGTTAGCCATGTATTTTTACACCGTCCTTTATTTTATTTTATTATATTGTTACTTGAACCCGACCCTTGAACTATTTTCACACCTCTCTCCTGTACATATATCTCATCGACTTTTACTAAGCTTTAAAAACTCATTAATAATTCATGAGCCTAAAAGCCTATCAAAGCACCAATAAAACGTCACGTGTATGAGCTTTATTTAACAATTATTCGCCGAAGGCGAAGTGATTATCGGTGAATATTCACGGAGACGAAGTCGAGGTAAATATTCACCGATAATCACTGAGCCTGAGGCGAATAATTGTTTTAGTATAAATACACAGGTGATTATTTCAGAAAAGAGAAAAAAAAAACATTTCAACGCGAAATCGCCTTCACTTACAGTGGCAAAACGACTACTGGCAGCCATTTTGTCCGTCGAGGTGATTATCGGCTGATATTCCGAGATAGCGAGCCAGTAAGAGCGCGCGATTTTGTATAATCACCTGTGTATTTATACTAAATCCTGATAAAACACTCCTCGTTAGTATTCTCTATATAAAAAATACTAATAATGCATAGCTTGTTTTTCTTGTATGCTAATATTCACCTCTTACAATTTGAACAATTGTTTTGAGTCCAGAGGGACACGATCTTTGTGGAATGTTTTTGAAGCCGTTCAAATAACTTGCAGCACGTCTTTTATCTGGTCTAAAAACACTCGGGTACGCCTCGTGTTTTTAAACCCCGATAAAACACTGCTGCTCGTTTTTTAAACATTACTTTATAATGAATGACATGGAGCCATCGAAACATCGGTCAACAACTTTGATATCGCTGTTTCTTTCTTAAATGTTACACCAACAATGATATTGAATGTAAGGAGAAATGTTACACCAAACCTCATATTATTCTACAGTAACGACAGAAAGGTCGGATCGTTGCCAAATATCTTCCACAACACTTTCATATTTAAGGAGCCAGGTTCATGGTTATAATTCCAGAACAGAAAGTTATTTTCATGTTCCTTTGTGCAGAACCGGCCAACTTAAGGCTCTTTTCATTCCAGTACCAAGGTCCAATGGTTTTCAACAAACTCAGCCTGGCTATTCAAAATTCAAGAAGTGTTGCAACTTTTAAAAACAAGTTGAAAAAATACCTCCTTTTATAATAAACCTATAATCACTCACTTGGTGGCAAATTAGAAAAAAAACATGGCCGCTTGAAAAACAATAAAAGAGAGAGAATCATGCCTGTCAACAATGTACCTGCAAATTTTCATCTTTAAGTAGCTCAGGCATTTGGTGTCTTCTCCCTGGCTTTGGAAAATATATAAGATTCATCCTATCTCGTTCCTCCCAAGTTGCTTTTCGTAGTTTTCCATCTGGTTCCCTTATTGTTATTGACCTGGTCTGAAAGAAAGATAAACAGGTACATTGTATCACCATCATCACAATTTAGGTCATTGCCTGTTTTTACCACTTAAGGACGGTGCCGACACCGCGGCAAAATGAGTGCGCATGCTCCGCTTCGAACACATTTGATTCATTTCGGCGGTGAAGGTAAAGTTCTATTGGACCTTTTGATGATCAAGATCTCACGCTCAACAGGGACTCGACAGAAAAACTAAACAGTAGTTCCGAGTTGTTTCCAACTAGAAAGTCAAAAGAGGTAAGCTTATTTTAGGCATGAAATATTTATTTGTTTATGTCGTTTCCATAGAAGTTATCTTTGCCAAACCATGTTTGCTCGTGTTTCGGTCACACCGTTGAAGACCTAAAAGTTGTAAATTTTAAACTGATAACATTTTTCGTTTACTGTTTTTCGCCTAAGGGCGATTCCTCCAAAAACGCGGAGGGTTTTGACAAAACAGAAGTTTTAACCTCTGACATGTGATACGAGAGCCATGGATTTTTATGTGACCTGGTTCTCCACAGCAAGAGCAAATTATGGTTTGTATGGTAGATGGTGATGCTCTTTCTTTTCCAGCTCTGTGTTGCTTTACAGGACACACCAGGTTGTGGTATGATTAAATTTAATTGATCTCTAGATTTCTGTTGATTTCATTGCCCCAGTCATCTGACCTGAAGAAATCTTGTGGAAATTGTTGATATCTGGCTGGCTGTCATTTTGACTGTCATTACTTTCAAGATGTGAGCAACTGTTTTTATCTGCATTGTTAGACAAAACCTCTTATTAAGGGAGTCAGTTAAGTTGTTTAGTTTTTTTTATAAAGGGACCTTTAC
>NC_090871.1:59783800-59791300 GCF_036669935.1 Montipora foliosa
AAACACACTTTCAAAATCTGAAGGAAAAAAGGAAGTGGTTTTTTTGATCACAAGGGCAAGAAGAGAAGTCTTGTTGAAAATCTAGAGCTTATTGTTAAGTCTTTATAGAACTGATGTCTATAATATTTGCTCAGGAAAAATGATTAGTATTTTACAAGGCTAAAAATTCTTTAAGAAGTAAAAAGAAACCGAACATTTTCATTGAAGACGACTTAACACCAAAAACGTTCAGTTTCTTTTTACTTTTTAAAGAATTTTTAGTCTTGCAAATACTAGCCACTTAGTGGAGGCTCTACAAAGCCGAGCGATAGTTACCCTTCGGATGCCATGAATGTTCTGACAATTCAGAATGGAATTAGATGCTTGACTTCTTTGACGTCATTAATTACCAGGAACCAACTGCATCGGCCAAAAATCAAAGACCGGCTAAAAAGTGTACATACACTATGGGGGAAAAGTTTCAAGTACTACACTCCAGACATTATAAATATTTAAAGGAAAAGTTAAAAAACCGTGAAAAAAAATAAACGTCACAGGGACTTTCAGTATTGCTCTTAGGATGGACAAAGGGGACATGGAGCAATGTTGTACCAAATTCAAACCCTTTGGGAATAAAACGTTTTGTTCCAGGTACTTCCATATTATTTAAATATGAATGCCACGATGTCATGCAAATACAATACACAAAGAATCTTAATCCCAGGAGATGTGAATTGGGTACAACATTGAGTTAGCCGATTAGGTCTATTGAGTGGACGTTAATGTTGTTAAAATGGTTTGTCAACTGTTGCCAGTTCCTCTGACTGACGGCAAGGAGGAATGAATCGTTTGATACTGAAAGTGTTTATGTCTCTGACGGTTCGATGAGCTCCAAACGAAAAAGGTCATTTTACCTTGAATTACTTGAACCCACAATTCACATATTGACTCCTGAACTCTCCCTCCCCTCCCCCCCTTTGACAAGTACATGTATAATTGTCTGGCATTAGCCATAGTGCCATAGTAAAATCTATAAGTTTCAGGGCTCAAAGGTTTAAACAGAGACATAAGTGGACCTAGATGTTATAAGACAAAGACAAATAAAAAATTCAACAACATGATTATAGAACAATTACCGGTAAGGCCAAGTGAAACATAAATATAGTTTCCATGTACTTCTATCACGTTAACTTGAATATTAACTTGAATATGCAGAACAGAGACTTGTAATCCAGAGGTTTCAGAAGGTCACTAATGTTGACTACTCCATACAGTAAAAGGATCTCTCTAATATGCAGAACAGAGACTTGTAAGAGGGTCACTAATGTTGACTACTCCATACAGTAAAAGGATCTCTAATATGCAGAACAGAGACTTGTAATCCAGAGGTTTCAGAGGGTCACTAATGTTGACTACTCCATACAGTAACAGGATCTCTAATATTACAATAATCGAAAAAACAAAAATGAACACACAACTTAATTAAACTACAAGAATTTGGAAAAAACCTAGTAAGAGAAAACTGTGACTACTATTTTATACGATTACATTAAATATTCTGGTCTAGCCTGTGATAAAAAATACATTTCATGTACTAACTAGAAGAACTACCTAGCTTGTGACAAAAGGTAGTAACACAACAATGCGCACGTGTTAACAATGTGCAATAATGTAACAACTAAGGTAGAGAAAAAAAGAGGGAAAAAAAGAAACCCCGAGGGCTCTGGAGAAGGGCACTTAATGGAGAAAGAGAGCGAATGGGAGAAAAAAATGATCGCAAAATCAATGGACAGACAAAGACAAACACAAAGAGAAAAACTGCAGAAAAGAAAGAAGAATTTATTCACTCTGCAAGTACATATTTTCTAAGTATGTATTTGAATTGCAGTCAATCCGCCCCCACAGTATTCTGATGACCTTTATACAACTGCTAACCAACCCTAACCCTAATTTTTCATTACTAAATTCAGTGCTTAGACATAATCACTGAAATCAGTGCTTAGGGCGGATCCACTCTGGGGCGGAATGACCGGTTGCCAATGTATTCAGTAGGTTTTGCTCAAGTCAGTGGTCTATAAGACGACAGCCATAATAGCTTCAAAATTAATCCTGAACGCTTACTGAAGTGGGGACAACTGGGTAATCACTCTAAAAGTATTACGAATCTGCAGCTATGCATCTATGTGAGTTGAGAGACAAGAGCAGCAGAGCGCAAAGTCTTGGGATTGGAGGTTTCAGCTTAAATACAAAAGATCCTTTAATATAATGCAGTTCAACTCGTGCACTAAATGTAATGAACGGACCTTACCATCAGAAATTCGGCATCGGTCATCAGTTTGTAAGAGGGGACACCGAGTTTTTGCTTTCTTGCCGAGAATATCTTGTCCAAGTTGCGGCCTGTGATTCTCTTTAAAATCGATCTAACTTCTTTACTGTCAAACGATGGTATGTTACTGCTTCCATTAAGATTTTCATTCGTGCACAACGTTCTTGATACAAGCAATCGTAGAGGAGCTTTGAAATGGCATCTGTGATAACAGAGCCGACACATCGTCGCCATGTTGGTTTCTCGTAAGTACGTCATGTAGGCTTACACAATCCACTGCCAACTTTGGAAGCTGTTGAGGTGATGGGAGGGGAGGACGAGTTTTCCGTCGGGAAGAAAACTCAGAATAGATTGCCTTCATTTTCATAAATCGGGAACAAAAATCTAAAAGATATATATACATTGGTATATTGAGTTCAACAAACTAGACTTTTAGACGAAGAATAAAGTCACTGAAATCATTAATGTTGTAACAAGTCGTAAAGATTCAGATACCAACCACCACTCCACTCAGTTGTTTACCCAATATGAAAAAAATGCAAGATGGCGTGCTTTGGTGGACTTCTTAGATATTGCATGAGACATCCCACTCGCGTGTTGTTTATTTCGTTGCTCTTGGTTCTTGTGATTGCCAGTAGATTTCTTTTCTCTTCAGTTGCAGAGGAAGGACATGTTCACGAACTCAATCTCATGACAGGAACGTTATCGCAACAGCTCGGCCGAGGAACTAACAAGCACTTGAATCGACCAGGCAGAGTTGACCAAAACTCCCCTGAAAGAACAAAAGCTTCCAAGAAAAGAGAAAAAGATTTGTCATCAGAGACAAGCGAGGATCTTGAAAAGTCAAGTGCGAATGAAGTCAAAGTTAGAATATTAAAGGTGGATGCAGGCGAGAGAAATGAGAATGACTTACACCGTCGACGTCATAAAATTCCAGATAGAGACAGGGATATTGAGAGTGAAGGAAACTTGTCACCCTTTGAGGAAGGAATAAAAAATCATGAGGTTGGAGACAGTAGGACAGCAAGAAGGAAAATTCAGCATCATAATGAACCTAATAACGCAAAAAAGAACGTATCCACGACAAGAAAACAAAAGGGAGTGCAACATTTAAAGGAAGGCTCTCCTCCACAAGAATATAACGTATTGATGACACTTGCAAAAGTTGGGCAAACAAGTCTGCTCGCACAAAGATTCAAGCATTGTTTGCAGTCAATATGCGTGCACTCATCAGTGAATCTTAGTTTTCATGTTTTGACTGATGAAGTTGGCAAATTAACTTGTCACGATGCTTTCAGTCAGATTGGCCAAGTGTGCAACATAAGGATGAACGTGACTTATTATGATGTGAAGAAGGTGGCAGAAAGAGTCAGACCCTTCGTTAAGGAAATACAGGTGACAAAATAACGTGAGGCATAGACAAACTTTAAACTCACCTGCATTTCTTTGGGAAAATCTGAGGTTGCATACTTGATCCAAGACCATACAGATTCTTCTTGCCCAAAGAAACAAAAAAAAATCGAGAGAGCCTTTTTTAGTTGTGAAATTGACACATTTAGAAGAAATTTTGATATTGTCTAGAAGTGGATTGAGGACTCAATCATGGAAATTTCCCTTTCAGACCTGAGCTGATTTTGAAACACAAATTTCCCCCCAGTGATTCAACTTGTTGCCTCATGAATTCTACAAGTTTATTTCTCTATAGAAGAATAAACTTTTCGAGTGAGGCCGTGAGCTTCTGTTGAAAACTTTATTCCTAGCTGTTGCTGATCTATGGCTGCAGCAGCTCAACACCTTACTTGAACAGTTTATTCTTCAAACTATAAATACGCTGCTTAAGGTCAACGTAAAGTGTATATTTTTTTACTCCAGCTTAACCCAATCACTCCTCAAATTTCATGATTTCATATTTTTTTTGTGCAGAGTACCAAAAAAATATGAGCTAAAATATGTACAGCACATGCAGCACAATTATTTTTCCAATTTTAACCAATCATAGTACTGTTTTGTGCCATTTGTGTCGCCGTCACCGTCTTAGAACTTAATTTCCCTACTGTAGTGTATTTTTTATGGATCCAGTCCCCCCCCCCCCCCCCCCCCCCCCCAAAAAAAAAAACATGAATCACATATATGGATTTAGATTTGATGTGAAGAATCCACCCTGATGGTGGATACTTTGGATTTGAAATCCATTTTTGGATTTAAGTAAAGATTAAATGCAACGTGGACATCTTAACATGATCCAGCCATGGTCTCAAATCTCTTAACGAGATAGATATATGACATTTTGTATATGTGAAGTGACTTTGCCGGTTTGTTACGATAGGACAACACAAATAGATTCTTAGAATTTGGGGGAAAAAAGGTAGGATTGAGGCTTTGATGGTAAATTTAGGTCAAAACATTAATTAATTACATTAATTTTAAATTCAACTTTCTTTCAGCATTTTTTTAAAAGTGGTGACCCAAACTCCTATTACAATGATCCATTGTTTTTTGTGCCCACTGCAATACATCATGTCTTGCCTCGAAAGTTGGCGCGAATAATTTTTCTGGACTCAGATCTGCTGTTTCAATCAGACATCAATGAGTTGTTTGCAGAGTTTGATAACTTTAAGCCCTCCACTTTATTTGGTTTAGCCACAGAACAGCAACCCACGTACAGGCATGTCTTATACATGTTTCGTGACAAAAACCCGGGGACAATGGTTGGTGGACCTCCTCCAGACGGTCTGTCAGGTTTTAACAGTGGTGTTCTCCTGATCAATCTACGCAGCATGCGCAACTCAGAACTTTACAAAAAGCTGTTACAAGGCAGCGAAGTGAAGAGGCTGGCCGACAAATACACATTTCAGGGGCATCTTGGAGACCAAGATTTTTACTCCTTGCTTTCACTGGAATATTCGGAACTTTTTCATGTGCTTCCTTGCTCTTGGAATCGTCAACTCTGTACTTATTGGCAGGACAAGTACCCGGACGTGTTTGACTTGTACTTTAACTGTACCGGGCTAATCCATGTGTACCATGGAAACTGCGGAACAAAGTTGCCTAACGAGTAGTGAATCTGTTTAGTAACTGGTAACCAAGTGGTCCTTTGTGGTTGGAATTTTGATGCATGCTAGGGGGTTCAATCAAGATGCAAGTGTATGACATAAGTCCCTCCCCCCCCCCCCCGGTAAACAGCTAAAATTAATCTTGATATGAGTGATTGGACGGCTGCATTATAAGCGGGAGCCCAATTTGTTTAAAGGGGCTAGGTCACGCAATTTTAGGCAATTTCAGCACTGTTCGAATGGTCATAGAATTAACTAAAATATCAAAATAAGTGTTCAAAACTATAGAAGAACTCTAACAAAACACAGGGAAGCCAAGAAGGGACATGGATGGACAAAACTGGAGAGGATTGAAATGGATTGAATTTGGGTAAATTTGAAAAACGTCGGCCTGCACCTTTTTTCAAACTTATATCAGTCTACATCAAAATGTCATTTACAAAGCTGGAAAATCATTCTCAGTTGTTATGTGGCCGTGATTTTGCAAATGAAAGACTCTTGCTCTGCCAATTTGACGTTTAGAGCTCATAATTAACAAAATTAAACAAAATTACCTAAAATAGCGTGACCTAGCCCCTTTAATCACGAGTATGATTACAGACAGAATTGGACGGTACAAAGTCCTGTTACCAATTAATCATAACCATCACAATTTCAGAGAAAACAGAATTAATGCATTCCTTTTTCACTGTCTAATGTTACAAATTTGTCCATTTTTGGAAATCCGCAGTTTGGTAGGGTAAGTGGTTGTTGCTATGGTTATTCTGATAAATTCTGTGATTGGTGGAGTAAGCTGAGTGCACTTAATATGATTGGCTGATGTAACTGTCCGATTTCAGGTATCCGATTATAGCCAACTGTCCGATTTCACTGTCCAATTTCAATCCTACACAATAATTGGTGAAAAATAAGGTAGTTAATGCATCAATCAAATTTGAGAAGATTGTAATGGCTATGATTAATGCTGAAGTAAGGGCTGTTGATAACCAATCAGATTCGAGAATTTTGTAATAGTTATGATTAACTATATTATTATGCATATGATTAATCCCTAGAAAGAGCATTGTTACTGGAATAATGCCATTTACAGAAGCTGCTAGCAACATTCCGGAATCTTCATAACATGTATTATTGGTTATTTTAGAAATTGTTAATAGTTCATGTTCAGATCAGCCACTGGAAACACAATCCTCTGCACACGTAATGGTCTGTAATGCACTAATTCGTAAGAATGTGATCAATGGCCGTATAGGAATGCAGGTGTTCCATTCCAAATAGATTACTTGGAACTAAGCTGCATCTCACAATTACCTCTTCAAATCCTGTGAAAAGAGGACAAGAAGTCTTATCTGTAAATTTTGGTACAAAACAACATTCAACACACTGCAACATTTATTCGTTTGTTTCACAAATATAGGACATTGTGTGCATTTCTGATCTGTATGAAATTGGTAACAATGGAATACTTGTATTCCTAGAGAGACATCCTGTACATATTTTATCTATCCGTCAAAATTCATTTTTTATGCATTGTAATGTCAAATAGGAACTATAATCATTATTTAAAGTGGTAGAAATATTGTAAGTAAGATGTACTATATTTAAGGTTGATGTCAAAGTATAAATTAACTAGGAGATCGATGTTCAAAACACGGTGGCTTTCAAACGCTGGAATCGTATGGCATTACGATCGATACCCCAGTAAAAATCCCCCCGGGCAGGGGGGCTCCCGTGTAAAAAGGACGGGGATTCTCGTCCTACCTTTTAGGAGTTAAAAAAGGGTGTTCAGCCTCAAAAGGTCCACAGCAGGAGCTTTAAGGGTATTGAGCTGAAAAATTATGACAGGAGACATTTGACAATTACCTAATATTTAATTTTGTCTCATTAAAATCCAAAATTTGGTACCTCTTAGGGGAGAAAAAAATTTCATACCATGCCCAAAAGACAGGATCTTAGTACCTCTTTGTGGTTCTTTGAAAAATTTCCGACAAGCACTACCGTCCTTTTTATATGGCAGTTCCCCCCCCCCCCCCCCTCCCAGGGATATCCCGCGGAACTTACACGATTAGAATGCGTTCTCCTCGAACGAAATTATGGAGCTTACGCAAGGACGACGCCGACGCCAACGTGAACCTTGTCTAA